>NC_132921.1:44918478-45221335 GCF_047675955.1 Chlorocebus sabaeus
AGATGGGTATGGGATCCCAAAAGACATATTAAAAAAACTGCTTAGATTCTAGAAAAGGATCAAAATAATGTCCTATACACAAGAATTTATGTTTTCATATGTGAAACTAAATCAGCCCACATGGAAGGACATTCATACACAGAAAATTAAATATGGGGTAATCCACAATATAAGAAATTACAGAAGGCGTTAAATAAGTACCAAATAAATGATTCAAAAAGTCAGGAATGCAGACTTGCAGAAAAATTAGGGTTTACTGTGTATGGGAGCTGCCAGCAAAGACTTAATAGAGCAGGTCTTTACATTGAGAAAACATTGAGAAAGAGCCTTCAAGGTAGGGAAATGGTGAGCAAATAAAGCCCACGTCATGCACAAAGATAATTTGGCAATGAGAATGCTAATAATGCAACATATAAATAGAACAGGGACAAAAGATGAGACTATAAAAATAAGAGAATGGCCCAGATTTTTGAGAATTCTAATTGTCCAGGTTAGTATTTTGATTTCTCCCATGAAGCATTTTTAGGGTTCCTAAACCTTGGAGGCATCAGTAATGGCTGATCCTCAAGAAAAGGTTTGGCAGACACCATTCTAGAACTGTCAGCCCTGACAGTGTGAAGAAGGGCTACCAGACTGCTAAAATTCCTACCTATTGATTGGTTTTTTTTACATCAATGCGGGAAAGATTTCATTATAGAACTTTATTAGCCAGGTGGAAGAGGGCCACATTTCTATTGCCCTATTTTTCCTAAAACTAAGAAAACAACTATTAAGAGTTTTACAATTTTCTCTTTTCTCCCTTCACTGCAAGAATTTGAAGGACCCTCAAGTAGAAATAGAGTTGCTCTGTGAAAGTTTCTCTCATTCTTGTACTGAGACTTGATGAGAAGGAGCTGGAAATACAATGCACTGGAGAGTGTTCTGTCTTGTATCATACACCCAAGAAATAGCAATCCTGTGTTCCACAGGCTACTACTCCCATGTAGAAGACACTTTCTCCCTACTTCCTCAAATTCTTCCTTCCAACACTACCAGCATAAATATCCCTCCTTCGACCACCTTGAAAATTTACATTTTATGATTGAAATCATTATGGGCATCTACAGCCCTTTAAATGCTTTGCGATTTTTCTCTTTCTAATGGAATGTTTATTACCCTGATGGAAATGACCTACTCCATCATATATATTTCTATTTTCTAAGGCTTTGCCCAGGCCTGAATAGCGAACAGCTGCTGGAAACATCTTTGTCGAATTGACAGAATTAAACTTGAGTTAAGAAAGTTTCACACAGGAGGAGGTCTTAACAAATAAAGAAGCTGAGCAGCAGCTGTTAGAAGTTATAACGTTAGCATCGATCTGAAGGTTGTTTGGAAGCTTCTTTCATTTTCCTGCTAATGGCATTAGGGGCTCTGCAGCAGATAACAGGCTCTGACATCAAGACCTTAATCCAGGCACTCTGCAGAAGCCCTGACCTTCAAGGAGCGCAGACATTGATCAGCACTGAGAGGGTGGAGGGTCAGATATTGAGAGTCATCAAACTATACACAACTGCAAAAAACAAAGCTCATGTTTTACTTTGGAAAAAGTCCATATTCAAGCCAGCCCAGGAAGAGGCACATCTGCAGGGAGTTCCTTATCAACTTGGCTTATTGACTTGTTGACACCCTTGATAATATTATGAAATTTAACTGGAGATGTAGGGTGTGTTACAATGTTGGGCCAGCCCCTCCAGAAGAAAAATGGATTGGGGATTCTGAGACTACATCCATTCCTTCCATTCTCACCCCACTCCTATTTCCATAGACCTCTGGTGGAAGCTAAATTATTGAAAATTTAGCTATCTTTTATGAGTGATTATCTCATAGCCATGTTCCCCTTTTGGGTTTTCTTTACACAGGCCAAATTCTCAGACTACAGTGGTCTGGCTTCATGCCATCTATCCTTCCAAATAACACTAGCTCAGAGCAGAAAAAAAAGAAAGTTTTTACAAATATGATTTCATTTGAGGTCTCATGTGCTACAAACTTTTGTTATCTTTGTCATGATCTACCGTTCTTTACTAGGCCTGCATTGTTGTGCTTTTGAGTCTATAATGCCTACAAAAGTTGAGAAATATTTTCAGGAAAGAGTCATTAATATGTATGATTTCTAAGAAACTGAGAGGGTGGAAGAAGTGGAAATCTAATATTATTGAATGTCTATTATAGTCAAGGAATGGATGTTTTATATATTTGCAATTATTTATTTTGGTTCAGGGAGTGGTTTACATCAAATGTAACTTTTTTCCACCAAGCAGTATTTCAATGAATAAGGCTTGGTAAAACAGTCACAAAGGTCCATTTGTATTATATGAATTCTCTCTCTGTTTCTCTCTCTCTCTGTCTCTCTCTCTCTCTCTCACACACACACACACACACACACACACACATTCATTCATTCTCTCGTATGTATACAAAATACTTTACTTTAGCTTGGACCTATTTTAGTTTAGTATAAAATATTTTAGTTTAGTAAATGGACCTATACTGAAGGGGAAAAAAGCAATTTCAGTTATGGATTTCATAGACTTTCTCATTAAAGTTACATATGTGAAGAAGGTTTACATATATGCATATGTGTGTACATATAATTTTACAAACATTAAATGAAATCACTGTTTTTTATACAATATTCAAACCATGCCTAGTATACAATGAAAATGAAATCGGAAAAACTCACTTTCATTCATAACCACCTCCCCACCACTCCACTGCCACCCTGGGGAAGACAAGACTGGGTTTGTACACAACCACAGACTTGCTGGCATAGCTTCCACGTACCTATGTCAAAGGCTCCTTAAAAGTGCTCAGGGGAAAGGGGTGACCAGGACGGAATTTCAAGAAGTCTGGGAATTGCATATTTCAAACTGGCCTTCCAGATTTCTATTTAGTTATTTTTGTCAAGTTGATAGAATATATTTCATGTAACATTATGTTAGCTTGATTTATAACTTTTAAATATTTTGACATATGATATATGTTCCTCCATTTGTGCTTTTATATCAGACCCTGCCAATGTTTAGGGGAGGTCCTAAATATAAAATATAAATTTAAATTTTGTTTCGATACTTCCAATTTACTTTTAAAAAGACTTTACTTTTTTTATTTTTGGCCATAATGGAGTAGCAGGAACTGTATCTAATTTCTGATGTTAAACAAGAAAACTGAAAAAAAAAATATATAAAACAACACTTTTACAGACGTTAAAAAACTAGCAGTGCAGAACTCTAATCCCTTAGAGAAGGGAATCAAAGAGTTGAGCCCAACATTGTCCTGGCTTTGTTCTGTGGAGGGGAACATTCCATACTGGGGTGAAGGAAAGCTTCCAAGCAGAACGTTGCTGTCTCATTGAGTTGAGGAGATAGAGATTAAAGTTCAGGGAATCAGAGGTGGCCTCAAATTGCGGGGCAGAGCTCCAGAATGGAAGAAACCATGGAGAAAAACAACTTTAAAAATGCGTGTAGTTTTCCTTGAGCTGAATAATAACACATGCTGGATATGGTGAACAATAGGTCAGGTAAGCCGTCTAGATCCCGGAAATCACACATACCAGGAATTGCTTCAGTTTTACGGCATTTAGCAGAAACGCCAAGAGGGCCATACCTCTATAGCAGGCTAAACACTCCCAGATTAAAGACTACTCTAGACCTTGACTGACCAAGCGAGATTCAAAAACATCGAAATGAACTAAACAATTATTTAACTATCTACCAGAATAAAAAGCAAAGTTTTCTATAGAAGGAAAACAAATATAATACACTTAATACTCTAAACATCATATTACCAGGAGAAAACAAATTAGTAAACAGAAAGATTCAGAAATAATTTTTTGAGAGATGGAATTCATAGGGATGAGCTTTAAAACAGCTATAAAAAAAAACATGAATGGGGAGAAAATAAAATGGAACATATAGAGATGTAGATATACTACCTGAAATGAAAATGTCACTGGATTTTCTGGACAGTAAACCATTTCTACAGAAGAAATGTCAGTGGACTTAAAGACAGTGATAGAAATTATTCAAAATGAAATAACACAGAAAAAAATTTAAAAAACACAAACATGAACAGAGTATCTTTGACCTGTGGGACAATATTAGGAGGTCTAATATATTAGTAATTGAAGTTCCAGAAGGAATAGGGAACATAGAAATTATTTGAAGAAATAATGGTACATTTTTTAATTTTATAAAAATTATAAACTCAGAGACCAGTTACCTCATTAAAACGTTAGCAAGATAAACACAAAGAAAAATCACACCAAGACACATCATAATTCAATCTCTGTAAATGAATAACAAAGATAAAATTTTAAAAGCATCCAAAAGGGGGAAAGAAACAAAGAAAATATAATCACAGACTTTGCATAAAAAATTATGTAAGACAGAAGTCAATGGAATAATGTGTTCAAAGTGCTGATCCTGTCAACCTATAATTTGCCCAAATATTAAGGCAAATTAAAGACATTTTTAGAAAAACAATAAAATGAGAAAAATTATTTCGAACAAAACTGGCCTGCCTGAAAAAAATGACAAAAGTTTTTAAAGCAAAAATAAAATAATTCCAACTGGAATGTATGAGCACATATGAAGGTCCTTATTTCTATGTCTTCTTGATGTTTACAAATATTTGACTAAAGAAACAGTAGTGGAAATATGTCTAGGTCTTACATATGTAAGTAATTTTTATGAAAATAGCACAAAGGAGAAGAGAAATAAAAGTATGTTATAGTTAAAACTTACACGTGAAATGGTAAAATATTTCAAATAATAATAATTTAAAAGTGTGTATTATTTATTCCAGAGCAGGATCAGCAAACTTACTCTGTGAAAGGCCAGGCAGCAAATATTTCAGGCTTTGTGAGCCATACAGTTTCTGTTGCAGCTATTCAGTGCTACTGTTGCAGCATGAAACAGCTATGCCCAGTACATAAAGGAAGGTGCATTACTGTGTTTTAGTAAACTTTATAACACTGTTGGCTAATTTTTGCCTATGGGTTATACTTTTTTCAACCTTACTCTAAAATTAAAGTGACGCAGTGTTTTTAATAACTTAGTTTTGTACATAAAATATAATCTTTAAAACATTAGAAAGTGGGAAAACGGGGGAAAGGAACAAAAACATGAAATAAGCAATATGTTGATAGACTTCACACAACCAAATTAGTAACTTCATTTAAAGGAAACCATCTAAATTCTTCAAATAAAAGAAAAATGCTGTAAGTTTGGCTACAAATGTAAGACAGTACTATACATTTTCTATAAGAAACCCACATTAATTATAAAGACACATTGGGCTATATTAATATGAGACAAGGTTGATTTCAAAACAAGAAATAATACCAGGAATAAAGAAGAATATTTTCAATGATAAAAGTGTCAGTTCAACAAGATACCACAATTTTAACGTGTATACACACAATAACAGATCTTCAAAATGCATGAAGAAAAAAACTAACAAAACTGAAAGCAAAAGTAGAAAAATTTAACAATTGTATCTAAAGCTTCAATATTTTTTGTCAATAACTGATAGAATAAACAGAAAATCCGTTGAAGATAGCAAGGACTTTAACTCTGTGGCAACCTTTGCAAATTTGAACTTTATAGAGCATTCCAACCAACAGCAGAATACACATTATATTCATGTGCCCACTGACATTTAATAATATATACCACATGTGTTGGGTGACAAAACGAGTCTTGATATATTTAAAATATTTAAATCATACAGAGAATTTTTTCTGATACAATGGAACTTAATTAGAAATTAAGAAAAAAATCAGAAAAAAATAAAATAAATATCAAGATATTATGACATCAAATAAAATGTTCATACATAAACCATAGCAAAAAAGAAACCATATAGAAAATTGGAATATGTTATGAACTAAACAAAATAAATATTTGTAAGATATACCTTATGTAGATATTAAATATATAATTTTAAATACTTATGCCAAAAGGCAATAAAGTCCAAAAATGATTTAAGCTTCCACCTTAGGAAGCAAAAAAAGAAATGGCAACATAAATATAAATAAATTAAAGGAAAAAATAATAAATAGAAATCAATGACTTATCAACTAAAAACAAAGACAAGCAATAAAATTTAGAGTTTTTAAAAAGTTAATAAAATTATAAAGCTTTGTCAAGTTTGATCAAGAATAATCAGAAAAAAGATGCAAATTATCAATGTCAACAATGAGAGTTTATCATAACAGATTCTATAGATACTGATAAGTATTATGAACAATTTTATATTCATAATTTTACAAATTTAGATTAAATGGCCATAATAGTTGAAAAATAAAAATCACTAAAATGAAACAAATAAAAAGTAGAAGTATTTCTCTACTCACTGAAGAAGTTAAATTATTAATTTCAAACACACACACATACACACACACACACAATCTTTGCCACAGATAATTCTAGGCTCAAATAACCCCACTAGTAAGTTCTATCATATATTTAAGAATAAAATAATTCTAATCCTATTCACCTCTTTCAGAAATATAAGTTGAAGAACATTTTTAACACATTTTTTGAGACCAATATTACCCTGTTCTAGAGAGGCGAGAAACAGAGAGAAAATAAGAGAAAAGAAGGGAGAAAGAAAGGAAAGATGATAGTTAACAAAATATTAGCAAATAAAATCCAACATCTTATGAAAATATAGTATTTAAAATGGATTTTAACATAGGTAAGCAACATTTGGTGATTATTCAAAAATTAATCAATATAATTTATATTAATAATAGAATATTTGTGATCCTCCCAATAGATTCTGAAAAGCATATAAAATTAAACATCCATTCATAATAAAATATTTTAGCAAATAATAAATAGAAAATAACTTCCTTAATCTAATGAATAGACATCAGTGGAACATCCATAGGTAACAACAAAATAATGATAAAAACCTGAATGTTTTCCCCTAAGATCTGAATAAGTCAAGTATATTAGCTCTCTTTATTTTAATGTAATATTGTACTGGTAGTTCTATAAATAAATAAAGAAAATAAAGAGCATAAAGTTGAGAAAAACTAATAAAATAGACTTCATTCATGAACAGCATGATCGTTTGTGTAGAAACACTAACAAATCAACAAGAAACATTTCTACAAGTAAGGAAATTAAACAGAGTTTGGAACAAAAGGTTAATATAAACAAAGCATGCATATTGCATATTCTTGGGATAGAAGGATCAGAAGACACAATACCTTTAAGACCAGAAAACTTCCGAAATTGATCTATAGATTCAGTGCAACTGCTAGCAAAATGACAGTTGGCCTTTTTCTTGTCTTTTGAGGAAAAGGGAAAATAAATTAACCAGCTGGTCTAACATTAGCATGAGGATGCATGAAATTCAAAACAGCCAAATCAATCTTGAAAAAAGAACAAAGTTGGAAGATTCATACTTTCCAATTTCAATAGTTAACACTAAATTATGGTACTTATGATAATGTAATACTAGGAAAAGGACAGGAGAGACACAGATGAATGGAATAGAATTGAGAGTCTGTAAACAAAAAAACCCTTACATTTATGAATGCACATTAATAGAGACAAATGCACATAATAATTGAAGATTTCAAAACCCCTCATCCAGCAATAGACAGAACTGGTAAACAAAAAACATACCAACAAGGGTAAAAAATAATAATTGAATAATACCATCAACTAACCAGAACAATTTGACATTTATATAGTACTCTAACAACAATAGACTATCCATGAAACATTCCCCATGACAAATTATATCTTGGGTCATAAACTTTAACATGTTTAAATAAACTGAAATCATACAAAGTATATTTTCTGATCATAATGGAAAGAAATCATAGGTCAATGACAGAAAAATAACATGAACATCTCCAAATAATTGAAACTTAGACAACACGGTTATAAATTATTCATACTTCAAGAGAAACTAGAAAACTTTTTGAACACAAATGAAAATACAACATATCTAAATTAGTATGATACAGCTAAGGCAGGGCGTAGGGGGAATTATATAACATCAAATACCTCTGTTAGAAAACAGTTTCTTTGAATCAATAATCTAAGCTTACACCTCAAGGGACTATAAAAAGAAGAGCAAAATAAACCTAAGGAAACTATAAAAGGAAGAAAAAATAAGTCCAAAACAAACAGAAGGAAAAAAATAATGAACAATTTTATATTCATAATTTTACAAATTTAGATTAAATGGCCATAATAGTTGAAAAATAAAAATCACTAAAATGAAACAGATAAAAAATAGAAGTATTTCTCTACCCTAGTTGTTCTAGTTGTTCAGTTTCTAACAACTAGAAACTGAAAAAAATTACATTAAAAAACAGAAAAACAATAAAGAAAATTAATGAAACCAAAAGCTGGTTCCTTGAAGAGATCAAATGAATTAATGCACCTCTAGTAAGAAAGCAAAAGTAGCGAAGAAACAAATTACCAATGAATGAAAGGGGGAAATCATAGAGATATCCTTTAATAGGAGAATGGCTACAGAATCTGTCCATATAATGGCATACCACACAACAACAGAATGGAATAAATCTATTTCTGTGTTAAAATTCAAAGAAACGCCCATCAGAAAAAAAATTTAATTTTGCTGAGACAATTTTAAAAACATTTAAATTCTACAAAAACATTTTACCATTTTTACAGTTCATTTTCAAAGATATTTATTTCCTTAAGTTCTCAATCATTATTTTGCCTTAAAATGTTATATATCCAATTATCACATATCTTTTAATTTTTATTTTTGTATTAAATGTAAAATCAGGCACTGGATATATCTATTCTTTATTTGGATTTCTTTTTTGTGACTGCACCTAAATTATTGCCTCTCTTCTCTCCAAATTGTATTATTTTTTCTTTAATGCATCAAATTATTTAGTGATTTTCAACATCTGTCTTTATATCTCATTTAAGGTGGCCTTCCTTTTTCAGATGTTAAACAATTTTCTGCCATATCACTAAAAATGTTAAATGTTCCTGTAATCACATTATTTTTTACGCTTTGGCTTATTATCTATGAGGCATGCATAAATAAATATGGAAACTTACTTTCTGTTTTCCAAATGCATTTCCAAATATTCCAAAACATTTTTTCCTCAGTCTACTATTTCTATATTGATTTAAAATATCAGCTATAACTAGGTACCTTTCCACAATACTATGAATAAATTTATTTTCTTTTTTCCTCCATTCATCTATCTCACACCAATAGCAATTGTTTTAATTACTAACATTTTTCATATGGGTTAATATCTGGAACATTACTTCTCATGTTATGCTTTTTGGAAAATATATTAAACAGACATTTTCTGTACCATATGTACTTGAGAATTTACTTGGCAAATTTGTTTTAAAATGTTGGTTACCATTAAAATGGGTTATTCTGCTTGAGAGTATCAAATGTATTATTTAATTTGGGAAAACGGATTTTAGCATTCTTATATCTTCTCATCTAGGAGCATAAAAGGACTATTTGTAGATTTTTTTTTTTTTTTTTTTGAGACGGAGTCTTGCTCTGTCGCCCAGGCTGGAGTGCAGTGGCGCGATCTCTGCTCACTGCAAGCTCCGCCTCCCGGGTTCACGCCATTCTCCTGCCTCAGCCTCCCGAGTAGCTGAGACTACAGGTGCCCGCCACCACGCCCGCTAATTTTTCGTGTTTTTTAGTAGAGACAGGGTTTCACCGTGTTAACCAGGATGGTCTCCCTCTCCTGACCTCGTGATCCACCCGCCTTGGCCTCCCGAAGTGCTGGGATTACAGGCGTGAGCCACCATATCCGGCTGATTATTTGTAGTTTTTAAAGCCCTTCACTGAAGATTTACAATGTTTGTAATATGTATTTTATAATTTTAATAGAATTATTTCTATGTGTTTGTTTCCTTTGTTTGCATATTTTCACAATTGGGGGTTTAAACACAATGAAATCTCTTGTGTATTGAAGGGCTGTTGGCACCACCATTGGTTACCCACTACCCTAGTCAAGAGGGAAGCCCTAACACTCCATCCCTTACCCACTGAGGTCCAAGCAGCTCTGTTGACCAATGCCGATATTTTCAGAAGATGTGGTATTTGAGTTATGTCCTCCTTCTAGGCTCACGGGATTTTTCCAGATCACTAACAACTTTCTACATTCATTCATCTTCTCGGACACTTCCCAGCTTTTCTTTCTCACTGATCTATTATCAAAAATACCTTCTATCTCCCTATTACAGAAGCTATCATTATGGCAATTGCTATTTTTATACTTCCTCACACTGTTATAAAGATATAACGATGACATTATCTTGCTCTTTCTATTGTCATTAATAACTCATAGCTATCATACTAATCATTAATTACTACAAATTTCATAGTATTTCACACTGAGCCAGGACACCTAGTTCTATAACTACAGCTTTAATTGGGAACTGGAACAAGAAGTAGATCAAAGTGGAATTTAAAACCTGGGGAGGTTTTCCTGGCAGAAATGTGATTGCAGCAAAACTGCAATTGTGATCTGGGTATGTGGATGGAGAGGAAAACCAGAGAATGAGGGAGGAGATACCTGTTAATGGTCTTCTGTCCAGTGTCTTCCTCAAGCCAGCCCTTGTTTACTCAGAGCAATCAGGAATCTGATCCCAGATAAAGTCAGCCTACCCCTTGCCTTCAGGACACACACCTGAATTGGTTTTGCAAAACCAAACACATTTTATAACATTCTCTTCCTCAAAACCCTTGTGAAGGTCATGACATCTAATTCTACATGCTGAGGTCAGTCCACTTCTCCAATCCTGTATCCGACGTTTGCCTATCCTATGCCTTTATCCCACACAGCCCTCTCATTTCCCCACAAAAGCTCTTGTTCATTACCACAGCTACACTTTCACTCATGCTGTTCTTGACTTCCCTTCTTGACTTCCCCACCGTCTCTTCTGAATCTCTCCAAGGCCAGGACAGGTTCCATGTTCTCTATAAAATATTTGTCATCATCTGAAACTGTAAAGCTGCCATGCTCCACAGATCATATGCAGAACTCTCCATTAAAAGCAATGATTTGACAGGGAGCAAACACATCTTTTCAAAGTGCATGTTTCTTGTTGCTTCTGTGAGGTTTACACTCAATGAGGGCAGGGACCGTGCATCAGTTTTGCCCTGTACATGAGAAGCATGATAAATTATACAAGTCATATGAAACAGCATGCATAAAAGATGGATGAGGAGAATATCTGCCAAAGGGTTATCATGGACAGCATTTTCTATTAAAAAATAATAAGCACTTCATAGATTCTATTAGTAAGTGTTATGCTCTCAATAAATAACTATTGAACATCTACTCTATGCCACATACTATTCTAAATATAGTTTTAAACCACAGACATTTCTTATCCTTGTGGAGTTCACATTGTTCTTCTATTAATACTCATGGTATTAATTACTAAGGTAATAACAATAGTAAAAATAACAATGGAAGGTCTCATTTGTTCCATGCTGCCTATATTTTTCAAGCATGTATTCACAGGTATGTCATAAAAACACTAGGAGGTGATTATTATCATGATTTTCTAGAAAATGAGAAACATTAGGAGGAGAATAGGCAAGTCACTTTTCTCTGGGCACTCCTTGGTACATGTAAACATTGTTATAATGGTTCTAAAACAGCAGTGGGTATCTGAGTCAGCTATGGTCCTTGCTAAAAATGCCAAAGTCTGGGCTATAGCTCTCAAGATTCTACTTCAGTTGGTCTAGAGTGAGGCTAAAAGGAGATGCACATATTAATAGATACCAATGGTTTGATTAAAAGGTATTTATGTTTGTTATCTCAAGATTGTGAGATTATTAAATGGAAATAGTGGCGTCACCATGTGTCCCTGAAGAGTGATGTTGCCATAAAGTGACAATTGCAGTAGATTGGAAATCATAGGTGCAGGGTTTTGAAGCTCTTTCCGGTAAGAGAGGAAATCCATTTACTCAGCCCTGGCCTTGGCCTGGCCTTTGGACTTGCTTTGTCCAACCAGATGGGGTAAAATGAGGTTGTGTGAACTCTGGAATAAGACACATAAGAAGCAGCAACTTCCATCTTGAGTTGATTTTTGTATACGTGTAAGGATGAGGTCCATTTTCAATCTTCTGTATGTGGCTAGCCAGTTATCCCAACAGTATTTATTTAATAGGGAGTCTTTTTCCCATTGCTTGTTTTTGTCAGCTTTGTTGGAGATTAGATGGTCATAGATGTGTGGCCTTATTTCTGGGCTCTCTATGAATGTTGCATTGGTCTATGTGCCTGTTTTGGACCAGTACCATGCTGTTTTGGTTCCTGTGTAGTATAGTTTGAAGTCGGGTAATGTGACGCCTTCAGCTTTGTTCTTTTTGCTTAGGATTGCCTTGGCTATTCAGGCTCTTTTTTTGGTTCCATACGAATTTTAAAATATTTTTTTCTAGTTCTTTGACAAATGTCGTTGGTAGTTTAACAGGAATAGCATAGAACCTGTACATTGTTTGGAGCCGTAGGCCATTTTAATTACATTAATTTATCCTATCCATGACAATGGAATGTTTTTCCATTTGTTTGTGTTTTCTTTGATTTATTTGGGCAGTGTTTTGTAACTCTCATTGTAGAGATCTTTCACCTCCCTGGGTAGCTGTATTCCTGGGTATTTTATTCTTTTTTCATGGCAATTGTGAATGGGATTGTTCCTGGCTTGGCTATTCTTGGTGTATAGGAATGCTAGTGGTTTTTATACATTTGTTTTTTTATCCTGAGACACCACTGAAGTTTTTTATCAGCTTAAGGAGCTTTGGGGCTGAGACTATTTGGTTTTCTAAATATAGGATCATGTTGTCTGCAAACAAGGATAGCTTGACTTCCTCTACTCCTATTTGGGTGCCTTTTAATTTCTTTCTCTTGCCTGATCGTCCTGGCCAGGACTTCCAATACTATGTTGAATAAGAGTGGTGACGGAGGACATCCTTTTTTGTGCTGTTTTCAAGGGAAATTCTTCCAGCTTTCACCCATTAGTTGGCTGTGGGTTTGTCATAGATGATGGCTCTCACTTTTTTGAGGTATGTTCCTTTAGTATTCAGTTTACTGGAATTTTTTAACATGAAGATTTATCAAGAGCCTTTTCTGCATCTATCGAGATAATCGTGTGTTTTTTATCTTTGGTTCTGTTTATGTGATGAATCACTTTATTTATTTGCATATGTTGAACCAACCTTGCATCCCAGGGATGAAACCTACTTGATCATGGTAGATTAGCTTTTTGATGTGCTGCTTGAATCAGTTTGCAAGTATTCTGTTGAGGATTTTTACATCAGTGTTCATCAAGGATAATGTCCTAAAGTTTTCCTTTTTTGCTGTGTCTCTGCCAGGTTTTGGTTTCAGGATGATGCTTGCCTCATGGAATGAGTTAAGGAGGACAGCCTCCTCCTCAATTGTTTAGAATATTTTCAGTAGGAATGGTATGCGCTCTTCTTAGTATGTCTGGTAGAATTTGACTGTGAATCCATCTGGTCCTGGACTTTTGTTGCTTGGTATGCTCTTTATTCCTAATTCAATTTCAGAGCTCATTATTGGTTTGTTCAGAGAATCAACTTCCTAGTTTAGTCTTAGAAGGGTGTGTGTGCCCAGGAATCTATCCATCTCTCCTAGGATTTCAAGTATGTGTGTATACAGGTTTTTGTAGTAGTCTCTGATGGTTATTTTTATTTCTGTGAGGTGGACTAAATACTTAAATGTAAAACCCCAAACTATAAAAGCTCTGAAAGACAACCTAGGCCATACCATTTTGGACATAGGAATGGACAAATATTTTATGACAAAGATGTCAAAAGCGAATATGATGAAAGCAAAAACTGACAAATGAAATCTAATTAAATTTAAGAGCTTCTGCACAGCAAAATAAACTATCAACAGAGAAAACACGTAACCTACAAAACGGGAAAAAATATTTGCAAACTATGCATCTGGCAAAGGTCTAATACCCAACATCTATTGAGAACTTAAACACATTTACAAGAGAAAAACAACCCCATTAAAAAGTGGGCAAAGAACATGAACAGACACTTTTCGAAAGAAGACATGCATGAGGCCAACAAGCATATGATAAAAAGCTCAACATCACTAATCATTAGAGAAATGCAAATCAAAACCACAGATACCTTCTCATACCAGTCAGAATAGCTATTATTAAAAAGTCAAAAAATAACAGATGCTGGAGACATTACAGAGAAAAGGGAATGCTTATACACTGTTGGTGGGAAGGTAAATTAGTTCAATCATTATGGAAAGCAGTATGGCGATTCCTCAGAGAGCTATAACAGAACGATCATGTGACCCAGCAATCCCATTACTGGATATATACCAAGAGGAATATAAATCATTGTACCATAAAGACACACACACACAAATGTTCACTGCAGCACTATTCATAATAGCAAAGATATGAAATCAACATAAATGACCATTAATGACAGACTGGATAAAGAAAACATGGTTCATATATACCATGGAATATCATGGAACCATAAAAAAGAATGAGACTATGTCTTTTGTGGGAACATGGATGGGACTGGAGGCCTTTATCCTTAGCAAACTAATACAGAAATAGAAAACCAAATACTGCATGTTCTCATTTATAAGTGGATGCTAAATGATGAGACAACATGGACACACAGAGGGGAACAACACACACTGGGTCCTACTCGAGGCTAGAAGGTGGGAGGAGGGAGAAGAACAGGAAAAACTAACTAGTGAGTATGAGGTTTAGTAACTGAATGATGAAATAATATGTACAACAAACCACTGTGACATGAGTTTACCTATATAATCAACATGCATATGTACCCCTGAACCTAAAATAAAAGTTAAAGAAGCAGCAACCGCTATTTTCTGGGGATGCTGCTGCCACCCTGTAGGAAAGCTGAGCCATATCACTGCATAGTAAGGAATCCATGAGGATAAAAGTCCAGTGCTGAGGCCCCATGTGAACGAGGTCATCTTGGACCTTCCTACCATTGTAGCTGGATCTGATTGCAACCATATGAGTGAGCCCTTGTTTTTTAAGCATGAAGTTTCGGAGTGAATTTTTACACAGCACTCAATAACTGAAACCAAAAATCTGCAATTAACAGCATAGTGGGCCATGTACTCATCTGACCCTAAGCCTGGTCCACATTTTCTTCTATGCTCCTGTAGGTGCCATGCCTCACTGCTCTCCCTAGGGTATCAGTTCCATGGAGCCAAAGGAGATGAAAAGGCTTTGAATAAAAACTAAATCACAAAATGACATAGGAGCACAGTGTATTGAGTATATCCTTCAATTTCCTCTCCTGGGACTCTATTGTAATTACTCTCTCACACACTGTTGTTATAATTTAAGACTTGCTTCAAATTTCTGAAAATCAGCATGCACTCAGTCTCAAAATTAACTCTGGACCCTGAAGCCCACTTTCAAATGACCTGCAAATGGACCATTCTTGCAGTAATTCAATTATTTGGACATCCACTGGGCACCTATAAGGTTTGGAAATTTGGCTTGATAGAACTATATAAAAGCATAAATAAGTTTATATTTCCCCCAGGGATAATTTTCTGAGACCCACAACTTACTCCTGGTGTCAGAGACGAAGGCTGCCTCCCCAGTGCCCTGAAGGGTGGATTTGCCACATCATCCCAGCTCTGCTGTCCTTCCTGCTGTGATTCTTACCACAGCTCTGCTTTTATTTCATGTTCCCCATGAGCTCCTCCTTCCCTGACACATGCTGCCTCTTCCCTCAATTTCCTCTCCTGGACCTCATTTTCTGCTGTTTTAACTTCCACATTTAGTTCTACACATGCTTCATCAATAAATCTCTCCCACTCATTTATCTCCTTGAGTGTCTCTGATTCTGTTTCAATCACTCTCAAACTCGAGAAAATTCGTCTTTTAGAGTGTGTTTCGGCATCCGGTGGAAACTGAATTAAAGCTCTCTGGTTCTCTTCAATAACATGATCCCATCTGCCCTACTTGCTGGTCACAACCCTCTCTAGTTTCCAAGTTACTGTTTTCCAACCCCTGACAACAGAAACTTCACTAATGCAACACAAGAGCTGGGTGAATTTCATTCTTTTCAGCCTAGGGCTGCGTTAACGTCTCCACACACAAAAAATATATATATATATCCGGCTAAGATTAAAAATAAAACCTTGAAACACCTACACTCTGTCAAACAATCAGTTGTTTTTAAAGTTTCTTTTAGATTTAATTCATCTATTAATCAGTAGTCAAGATTAAGCATCAAATATTGTTTGAGCATCTTAGTCTGTAAAGACACTACTGTGTGCTGGGGAAGATGCAATGTCCAGAAATCACCCATGGCCTCCAGATACTTGAAAATATAACCAAGGGGGACAGGAATGACACATGGCAATATAGCTGACAGTCAAAGTCCTGTATATGCTACATTTCTAATGACAAACTTGTTGAAAATGAAGCCGTTACACAAAATTATTAAATCAACCACTGGGACCGTCAATAACATGAGGTCTAATCTAGGCTTGTTGCTAGCACATCTTGAGAAATAAAAAATACATATCTTCTTTGGGTAAATTAATTAGAAAATGGTACTTCTTTCTCTTTTTTGAATACAATTGCTGACCAGCGCCCAGCTTGGCGGATGGAGGACCAGAAGACTTCTGTCATCCCTTTGCTCTCCAGTCTGCACCCTCCCTGGAATATACAACTTGCACAAATTTCATCTGTAATGTTTCTGCCCTGGGTGCAGAAGGGAATCCAAAGATGGAGCTTCAGAGGCTGTGGAAATTCCTGAAATGGAATGCAAATTGTAGTATTTTACACATCTATGCTCGTCCTCTGCAGAGAGATCATAGTTTCCTCTGAATTCTCAAGCAGTTCATGGCAGAAATACTTAAGAATCACCACTCCAGACACACAAACTTGTAAGACCCTCAGTCTTAGAGTTCATAGACCTGGTTTTGCACTTTCATTTTTCAACTGGTGAGCTGAATGACTTTCTTCAAGCGAATTGAACACTCTTTGTTTTCCTTTTTTGTTGTTTTCATTTTGATGTTTCTCTTGCTTCATATACATAGTACAAATAAATATTCTTAGTGGATTTAAACTCATAATGATAGTCCTTTGCTCTCGTTCAGGCCATTCAAATGCCTGAATATAAAAGCTTAACTCATGATATTTAACTGTTTTCATACTTCAAGTATAACAGAAATTTCTGACTAAAAAGCATAAATATGCATTTAATAGGTCCAAGAAATTTTTTCTGTCTCCTCCCAATTCTGTCTACATACTCCATTCTCCCTTTGGCTGAAGTCTAAAGCTTCCATTTTAAGATTTCCATTTGGTTCTGTGCCCAAGGGTGAAACTGTATCTCCCCACATACATCTCTGCAGTGAAGGTGAAAGGACTTCTAATCATGGACCCTATACGAGTCTTTTCTTGCCCATCCTTCACTCAGGTCTTTACCTCATAATCTACCCACTATAATTTCCATGGAACTTAATGACTCTCTTGATAAGACCTTATTTCCCTTGCCCCTTCTATCATAGTCATTGGGGAAATCCTCAATCTGGTTGAACCTATCCTTCCACCTGTTTAGTGCCTGTATCTAAGCAACTGCTACAAACCATTACTGGAGAGAGTAAAAATTTCTACCACCAATTTGGGAAAAAACTTGGCATTATCTTAAACGTGTGTCTACTCAATGAGCCAGCAATTTCATTCTTAGGTAAATAACTCAGAGAAATTGCATACACACACCAAGAGATCTGCATAGGAATGGCCATACAGCATTTCTGTAATAGCAAAAACAATGAAAATCTATACACTGAGTGGAAATAAATGAGTCACATCCCTAAGCAACAATATGGATGGAGCTAATAAATATAGCATGGGACAAAATTAAGTCACAGAGGAACACATTTAATGTATTTATAGCTCAAAGCCAGGCAAACTAAGCAACATTTGGTTTAGGGCTACACATGTATATGGTGACTACACACACACATATGTAGGAGAGAGGTATAATTCAGAAGATCCATTATATCTTCAAGAAGAAGGAGGAAAGAGTCATGTAATTACTGGTAAGTTTTATATCAACTTCTTTACTGGTTTCACTTTAAGAATATGATCACACACTTCAGGTGGGACTTCAGTACTATCCAGAGATCCTCTTACAACCCACTAGTGAATTAACTCTCCCACTTTTTAAGATGGATATAGAATTTTCTTCCTTTTCCTTTTTATCAAACCACTAACAACCCCCTTCTCATTCTTATCTTTAAGAGATTAAAAGTTAAACCCAATATGTATTAATTCCGAAATTTTTCTTTTAAAATCCCATTCTTTAGCTTTTTTTAGGTTAATCATCTCTTTAGAAGCCTAGTATAGAAAAAATAAAGTTAACTTAATGGTTCATTCAAATTTGACTAGATCTGAGTGTTAGTGATTAGAGGCGACAATTACTCCATTCTGTCCTCCCCAAATTTTAATCTATGGAAAGAATTGGCACAAGAATCATTAGCCAAAACAAGACTAAAAATTTCAGCTTTATTAATCATGTAAAAACAGTGACTAATAAGTAGGATTTCTCGTAAACTGTGCTGAAAACAACAGCTAAGGTTTGAGGACTCAAGTAGGATTTCAAATTCTGTTAACGATTAACTAGAGTCAGCTGAGCCCACAGGAATGCATAAACCTCATTTACTCACTAATCATGAATGGGGAGGCTAAAGGTGTGTTCTGAGGGAGGAGAACCTCCAGTAAGAGGGAAGGAAGCAGGTGAGAACCCACTGCACTAATGACCAATCCAGGAGGCAAACAGGGCCCAGGCAGAGTCAGGGTAAAACCATTAGAGGCGTTTGAACCAGAGTGACTCCATCTTGAATAGGGGCTGGTTAAAATAAGGCTGAACCCTAGTGGACTGTATTCCCAGGAGGTTAGGCATTCTAAGTCACAGGATGAAACAGGAGGTTGGCACAAGGTACAGGTCACAAAGACCTTGCTGATAAAACACTTTCCAGTAAAGAAGCCAGCCAAAACCCACCAAAATCAAGATGGCGATGGAAGTGACCTCTGGTGGTCCTCATTGCTCATTATCCACTGATTATAATGCATTAGCATGCTAAAAGACGTTCTCACCAGCACCATGACAGTACAAACGCCATGGCAATGTCAGGAAGTTGTCCTATATGGGCTAAAAAGGGGTGGGACCCTCAGTTCTGGGACTTGGCCACCCCTTTCCGGGAAAACTCATGAATAATCCACCCCTCTTTAGCATATAATCAAGAAGTAACAATAAGTATAAGCAGCTGAGCAGCCCATGCTGCTCCTCTGCCTATGGAGTAGCCATTCTTCATTCCTTTACTTTCCCGACAAACTTGCTTTCACTTTACATGACTCGCCCTGAATTCCTTCTTGCCGCAAGATCAAAGAACCCTCTCTTGGGGTCTGGATCAGGACTCCTTTCTAGTAATAAAACCTGTGCCTTATAGTCAAGTCCCAGCATCTGACTCTGATTCATCTCACTGGCTGCTCTCTTTCCACGGAGAGGGGTCAGTGAGAAGAGAAAGAGGAAGGCAGTGTGTAGTTATATCTTCCATCTTCTCAAGAAGGCACAAGAGTTGTGAAAAACTTCCTCATCTCTGGTCCAGGGGAAAGAACGGTGGTCTAAGGTAAAGAGCCTCTTTTACCAACTACACCTCATACCGTGCTTTTATTTGCTAACAAGTATCACGTTAATTGTTTTGTTTTTCCTACCGTCTTTGAGCTCCTCTAAAGAATACTGTAATGTGTCAGTCTGGAGCCCCTCAGTATGTTATCTGGGTTTCAAACATTTCGGTCATAAACGACTTGATCATCTATTGTTTTCTGTATTAATAAAAATCACAGATGTGATCATCACGTTCAGAGCAAGAGATTAAGATGTATATAATTTGGGAGAGGGAGCTGATCCTAAGCTGTTTCCTACCAGTGATCTACGAATTTGGTTTTGTTAAATTTTATTACGTCTTATTTTGCTAGCTCCTCCATATAAGCATGTTTTCTGTTTTTTGCGTCTTTCTTCTTAAATGGGGAATGAACAATTCTAATTAAGGATTATGGCTCATTGGGTCCTGGTTAACTGAGGCTTTCTTGTGAATTGACAAGTACTCCACTGTCCCTTCAGGCACAAGGCACATTCCCCAAAATGATTCATAATAAGCAAAGGACTTCCGTGCCTTTCAGCCAGAGCTTGTGTGAATTGCATCTGAGAAATAACTAGTGCTCTAACACAATTCATTCACCAAGCAGGGCTTGGTCTCCTATGACATCTCAACTTGGGACAGCAAGCAAGGAAATGATAGGAGGCAGCTGGAAACCAAGTATTTAGTGCACATTTGTTTAGCGCCTACCATGCTTAAGGCAATTTGATTAATTTAGGGCAGGAGAGGACGGAGACATAAAAAGATGTAAAACATAGACCCTGCCTTCAGAGAGCTTTCTCCTAAAATGAGATAGAAGACTGCAAAAAGGACGGACTGTGACAAGGGTCATTATGGAAAAGATTTCAAAGATAGTAGAGAGAACTTTCTCTTGTTGACCACCAGTTGTTTTTCATCTCAACATAAAACTACCCTCCCCATTCTATTCCAATGACTCCGCTTCTTAGAAGGGGCAACTGGAAGAAAAGCATTTTTTAAATTGCAACTATGAAGTGGGACTATGCTACTATGTAGTCGCTCAAAAGAGAGGTAGGCAATAGTAATTTCCATAATAGAAGTGAGTGTGTTATCAAGCCAGGTTCCTTCTACTCATGCACAAGCAATCACTGAAACAATGGGTTCTACAAAAGATAAAATATCTTATTCATAAGGCTGCTGTACAGGAGAAAAAAGTCTCAAATCTGCCTCCCCAAAAATAGAGCTTGGGGATATTTATGAGATAGAAAGTAGTGTGATGTAAAGTGTGGGGCAAGGTGAGTGGTGGGTAGGAAAGATGAGGTAATCAAGGTTTCTGCATAAGCCTAATTGAGCTACATGGGTCTTCATAGGATACATGTGCAGAAATGGCAGCATGTTAAGCATGATTTAAGGGTGGAGGTTTTGGTCTTCTGACTTCAAAAGGTCACTCTTCAGGAACCACCCAGGCCCAGTTGAAGGTCAGTGGCTTCAACCACTTTGAAATGGACAAGAGTTCCTGAAAAACAACTTGAAGCAACTGTTTACTATAGTACCCCACAGCTGGAGATGTTATCTATAAGGAAGCTAGCGGGAGTTTAGTTATACATTGTTTGACTACGTGACTTGCTAGTGTTAGTTTTAAGATCAACCAGAAGTAAGCAATTAAAAGCAAGCAAGGCAGATTGTTTGGCAGGCTTCATCAGGTTAGCCCTTGCTTTCAAAACTGACTTAAAGATTCAGAGAAACAGAAAAAATTACTGGAGAAGTCAGACTTAGGAGATCTACATGGGAACCATGGCTTAGAGTAGAACCTTCACTAAGACAAAAAAAAAAGCCAAGGGTTTTCATTACCTTCTCAGTGTTAGTTTATGTAGTTGAAAGCAAAACTGCATGGAAGATGCTTGAATGTAATTGGCTTTGTGGTTATGGATGGATGCTAAGGTCCTTCAGGTGGGCTGCTGTAATGAGCTAGATTTGAAATTCTGTGAAGGCAGACAGTATCGATGGGTGAAATTTAATAAAAACACATGCTCACCAGTTTACATTCAATTAGAAACAAGAAATAAAGCTTGATGACATCTTTGTGTCCAATTAGAATTGAAAGATTAGGATGTATTTGAGTGATTGCACTGTTTTTAGAAAAGTTAGTATAAACTTTGCTCTGACTTTTTTATTTTGGTTGTAAAAAGCAACAAGCTAAAAAAAAAATCACAAAACTTAAACATTGCTACCCCTCTCCTAAGCATTTCTAGAACTATTATCAGTAATAGAAGATCCTAGGATGAAACTATGGATTCCCATTGGCCCCTCAGAAGCTATTAATAACAACCAAGCCTAGGGGCAAGATCAGAAATTACCTGATTGTGTATTTCATGGTGGGTGTATTTGCCTAAGAGATTCTGTATGTGTTTTATTTGGGAAGTGGGGAGGAGGAGGTGGTGGGGGTGGAGGGGAGCAGGTAAAGAAAGCTGCCAACTCACAATAAAAGTTAAACAAGACTTGGCCTTTTGGAAGTGAGATGCTCTGGGCAACCGGCACTGGTTGTTTTTGTTTTGAAATGTCTGGAAGTATTTTACGAAGCCTGCAGGGGCTCTTCACTGCTATCCTTGACTTGGTTCCTGTCATGCAAAACATTTTGGGTTTTAAATACCTTAGCGCTAATGGGTGCCCAATTCATGTTCATTGAGTGAGTGCATGAATGAACGTATGAATTAATAAAAAGCAAAGTACTGAGAACTAATCAAGCAGGTAATATGGCTACATGAAAATGCTGCCTTTTGTTTATGGTGTATTTCATGTGGAAGAATCTCCTCTTCCTGGTGAGATTTGGAACTACAAGAAGGAATAGGACTTCATTTGCTTCTATGCCCCTTCTCCAAAGAACTTCTCAGCAAATGCAGGTGATTTCGATTGTAAAACAAGTAAAAAGAAGTGAAAGAATCAAATTCAGTGGTAATTAAGTACTTGTACTTTTTCTTTCCTGCTCTTGTGGAATTCTCTGTGAAAATCTCCCTGTAAGACACCACGAGGCTGAGGGCAGCTTTTCAACAGTGGAATGAAATGGAAGTAAGAGCTCAATTCTAAGTTCTGTAAAGGCAGGATGATGAGTGTCTTGTCCAGGGTGATATTCTCAGCACCTGACAGTTATCTGTATTTGTTTAATGGTTTTTAAAAGAAGAACGCAAGAAAGGTGAGAAAGAAGAAACAGGTTTTAGTCCTATATGAAGCAAAGGAAATGTGGTTCCTAATATTTTTTAAAAACCCAATGCTTCTGCTCTTTTTGTCTCCTGTACCCTTTCTTTTCGGGAAATTGTGATGACTTCCAAAGCATGGTAGTCATGGGCAGAAATAAGTCAGATAATTTCCAGAACCAGTATTAACTTAGCAGCTCAACTCTTCTTGTGGGCCAACATCTCATTTTGTAGTAGTAACCTCAAATATGGAAACCAACCATACTCCAACAATTATGGGAGAATGGAATATCTCTGTACTTGCTTTGGTTGAGGTGAAACAAGCTCCAGATTTGCTCCTTAAAAACCCTCCTCTAATACCTTTACAACTATATAAAGATGTAGATAGTTTTCTCTTGTTTGGACTACTTCTGTTTAAACAATCATTTCCAGAGCTTCAGAAAAGATAAACAAAGTCCAAATGGCTCCATTGTCAAAGCTAAACTTGCCCACCAGTCCGCAAGCCTCAGAATAGAAAATGGATAGTTATTTGAAAAAGAAACATAAAACTCTATTATCTGATACCTTCCATACAACCCCACCACTAAATCATTGGAGCAGGTTGCCTGTTGGCTCGTTTCATCTTCATTTTATTATCTGGGGATAATTGAACTCCAAGAGGATGGATGACTCATTAAGACTCAGGTTTTTCTGGCTCTAGATTTTATAACTTTGTATCTCCTGTAAAGCAATAAATCTTCATGTTATAACATTGAAAATAGTGTCAAAAGACAAAATTACAACAAAATTTAGTTTAAAGATTTTAATTGGCTTTTATTTGTGATGCTAGAATTGGCCAACACCTCATTCTGTAAAATAGAATGAGTGTTCCCATGAGCTGAGCGGAGAAGTTTGGTTTTATAGACAGAAAAGGGCTGAGTAAAGCAGAAAACAGAAAGCGGATTGGTTGTTTCAAAGTTACTTTTCTTGTAAAGATTAAAGCAGAAAGGGCTTCCTTATCATGCTGGCTAAAACTGGCCTGTTTGGGGATTTGGCTATTATCTACCTCTGTCCTGATTACTTGGAAGGTCAGATAAACAATTTAGTTCCCACTTGATAATGTACAACTTTAGCGTGACTGACTTCATTTTGGTTTGGTCTATTGAGCTGCATGTAAGAGCTCAGTCTGACCAAAGACCTATAAATTTTATTTAACAACAATAATGATTCATTGTTCTAATGTCTATCTTACAACAACCTAAAACTTTAAGAGTAAAATTTAAAATCTGGATTTCAACTGAAAGGTACCTCACTGGTTTAAATAACAATTGTTAAAGTCAGGTATCAAATCTGAGTACTTGACCGCTAGGCACGGTTCATTACAGCCTGCTGGCACTTATTGTATGACTAAGCTTTACAAGAAACATTTAACTTTTCAACACCAAAGCAGAGTCACATCATCAAATTAAAAGGAAAAGGTAGCTCAATGACATCACACTCAAAGCAGAAAGAACTGCCAGTAGCCTCAGAGTAAGAAAAAATATATATATAGAAAACTTTAGAAATTTTCATATGAATTTCAAAAACACAGCTCTAAGCTCATTAATATTGGAAACAAATTGCAAACTGTATAAAGTAGACAGCAATAAATGTTTTTAAAAGATACACTAAGAAATTGGAGCTATACAGCATGTTTTAACAATATAATCAAAACCATTAAACTTCTTAACATTATGATAAGTAATTGTTTTTAACACATTTTACACATTTTTGGCACATGTTACTTATGTACATTTGCACACTAGTGACTGATCAACAGAGTTTAATATATAATTTGTAACATTACATATATATGAATGCATGTATTATATATACATTCCTTCTTCTTTAATTATCATTGCCCTCTGTAACTTTCTGGCTCAGTTTCACTTGAATGCTTTCCATTCATCCATTCTTGGCTTCATTATGCATCCTCTTTAATCCACAGTGCGATCTTCATACAGGAGTTAAGAAGGAATCACTTAGGCAGATAGTAATGGTATGGGAGTCCTCAGCAAGGCTTTTCCCTTTACGGAAAAGCAGACCAAATCATTTTCTAACAGAGTGCAACCTATGAAGTCGAGCTGCAGACAGAGACAAGCAAGCTGGGAGCTTGCACAGGTTAATGCCGGCAGGAACAGGGACTAGACATGTTCAAAATGGTGGCTCCATCTTCCCTTCTCTGCCAGCCATGGGTACAGTAAGGTGCAAACAAGATGGTGATGCCCAAGGAGAGTTCATTTGCACAATAAGATTAGGGTGGGGCAATCAGCTTTCCCCTCCCCTCCCAGCACTATGCAAATGTCACACCTGATCAAAGCAATCTGTGAGCCCTAGGTAAATCAGACACTGCCTCCTCAAGCCAGACGATAAAATCTGGCGCGCCCATCTCTAGCCCATCTTTTCCAATCAGAGGACCCCTTTCTAGAGAGAGAGAGCTGTTTCTCGTTCTCTTCTCTTCTGCCTATTAAACCTCTGCTCCTAAATTCCTTGTGTGTGTCCATGTTTTCCTGCTGTGAGACAATGAACTCCAGGGTTTGTACCCCAGACAACATAGCTACTTCAGTTTAAGCCCTTTGGGTGCTAGTAAATATTGAAAAAAAATTTTTTTAGAAACCTCTAACCCCTGCTGTTTCACTAATTACTTATTTACCTTTCCTAGTCATTAGAGGTGGCCATTCCAAACACAGGATGTCACCAGATACTAAGGAAGGATTGCACAATGGTATTACTGGTCCAGGGAACAATGAAAGATTCCAGGTGAGCAGAATCTTAGTGGAGGTGGAGTTTTGGGTGCTTATGTGAATCAGGAAAAGAAATAGGACCTACCCTGGGGAAGACCAAAAACAATCATGCAGAACAGAGTTGGAGGAAGTTGCAGTAGGAGGAAGGATGAGGGTCATGAGTTGCTTTTTAGGACAAAGCATAATTTCAATAGCTACCTATGACACCCTAAAGATTGTAAAGCTTAGAACTAGGGATAATGTGGAGGGCGAGGGACATGCTTTGAATTTATTGGCGGAAAGGCAATTCTGCAACAATTATAACTTAGCTTATTATCTTCCACCATATAATCTAAAACCCGTAGTTGAGAAATAGATGCTATTCACATATTCTCCTCATGTCCAAAGACACATTTTTGAGGGGCAATTGGCAATGGTTGAGGTCTGTTTTTAGGTTCAGGGGAAGAACAGTTTGTTGAAGCCAAGGATAGGGAGCAGGCTTTTCCCAGGTTAGGAGCTTTCCCCTGCCTCTTGCCCCCAAGAGTGTAAAGGTATCTAGCCATGGTACTGTACAATGACTTTGATATTCCAAGTTAATCAGCCATGAGTTAGTTGGCTGCTGATTTTCTTTGCCCTAAGAACTTGGAGGCCCGCAGTGGTACACAACAACGTCCTGCTCTTGAATAGAGTACGCCAACTGCTGTTTGCAGTTTGACTAATCCTAGACCCCTAGTCATGACCAGCTGTCATTTTGGAGAGGACAATTTTAGAATAGGAGCTTGCTGAGAACAGTGTCTATGTTAAAGAAAGGATTTGATTGCATCATTTTTGGTTCTTTGCCTTTAGAAGCCAGAGTAATTGAATCATTGTAGCTCTCCCTCCTACTCACCAAGTTCTCCCAGCTCAGATATCAACTCCTGTGGAAAGCCTTTCTTTATGTCTAAGTCTATTTTGGATATTTTTCCTCTATGCTTCCATGACATTATAGTAGTTCTCATATCTTCTTGTAATTAACTAAATGCTTGTCACACTTAGAATGCTATCTTGTTCCCCGCTAAGATGTGAGCTTCTTTGTGGTAGAAACTGGATCTTTTTCAGTGTTGGATCCCTAGCTCCTAGGGCATGCAATAAATATCTATTGAATGGGTGGATACCTGAATCAAACCATCTCCAAGTCTGCCTGCTCTCTTTATGCATTCACCATCTGGTCCTGGCCCTAATTCCTAGTTTACTCAGATTGTGGATGATAACACGTGTCATCATATATATGTAACCAACCACATTCTGCTCCCAACCTACTTCTTCCTCAAGTTCAGACTCAGTCACCACATCGTATAATGAGCCAGGCCTGACTGCTGCAAGCCAAAACGATGTCTCCTTCCTCTGACCTACAGCACTCATTATTTAAAATTTGTACAAATAGCTCTTTATCACACACTTTCTTTAGTGTGATGCCTGTGGGTCTGGTCTTTGTGAGCACCTCACACTTAAAGTCCATGTCTTCCCTTTCCCTTTTATTCCACTGTGCATCTAAGCTCTGAACTGGGCACAAAGAACACTCTAAAGTGGTACCAAATGGCATGAAATTGTCCTAATCAAAATGAAGACATAAGTTCTGAGGGCAAGCTTTTTGTCCACAGAACTCTACCTGTATTTGCGCTACAGAGGCTGCTTCCAGGTGATGAATGGAGCCACTAGGCAATGAATGTAGGAGGGGATGGAAAGTAATTGGCAGAGGCAGAACTGTCCTTTTGTTATTTTGTTATAAATAAACTCCCACAGTGGAAACTTGTTAACCTCAGTCCTTGCCTTCACATCTACTTATATGCAAGACCTCCCTCGACAAATCAATCTTTATACTGCAGTGGCACTCTCTTGACAAGATATGTTTGGCTTAGCCACTGTTGATATTTGTTCTTGAAATCTCGGTTGTGTGGCATGGTACACTCTGAGAGCAGAAATGGAGACGCTTAGTTTATATGCAAAGAGGACGGGCAAGATGCAAACAGAAAGAGACGGTCCACAGCAGGGCAGCAGGAGTGGCGGGAGCTGAGCAGCACTTAATATGTTGTGATGTATTGAATCTATGAAACGCCTGTTCAATAGCTAGTCAAAGTAAATTTAGAAGGACACAGGAAAGGGATTTATTTTTTCATCACTGTATAAATGTTCATTATATCTTATGCTGTTGGTCATGGTCTACCTGTGTCCTTTTGAGGTCCCAGTGCCCTTAGACTCCCAGATAGCACCACTGACAAGAAATAGGTGAGGTTTGTTCAATACACACACACACACACACACACGTATATATTTCAAGTTTCGAGAATCGAGGGGTTATAGGCAGCACTTTGGGGTTGAGCTATTTTGCTGGATTTTAATATCTGAAAAGAGAGTGATCCCCCAGAATAAATTACTTGATCTCTTCTCTTCTCCTCTTGTGTATAACTTTATTGGATCATTTCCCAAATTTGACTGAGATCATTTAAATAAATGGCTGTTTTGATCATCGGACAGCATTTGCAACCTAGACTGCATCTTACTCATTTGTGTTTCCCAATAGAGTAGCAAGGTGCCCAGCATGCAGGAATCTCTCCTGAAACGTTAGCTGAACAAGATATCCTAATATCCATGAAAAATTGTGTATGCAAGGGAGAAAACCAAAAGTTAAACAAAAACTATTTTGAGCCAACTTAAGAGAAATGCAGACAATATTAGATTATTAATTAAATTTTAATTTTCCTGTAAACAGTTCCAGAGAAAAATGCTGTTTTAGCATTGTACCCTAGTCTAGGCTACCGTGTAAATACTTTCTGTGGGTCTAGTTTTAAGCTAGGTGGCATGGAAGAACAATTGAATAAAACATGGCCTCTGCCAACAAGAATTTTGGGTGCCGTCTGGAGAAACAAGGTGCAGGAAAGGACCCAAAGCATGCAGTAGAGTATGATGACAGGCGAGATGGAGGAATGGAAGCAATATGGATCAAAGGAGGTCCAAATAGGACACGATTACATGAGCTAGTACAATTAAGGCATTAGGAGGAGGTAAAACTGCATTGCAGTGAAGTTCTAGTTGACAAATGACATGTGGGCAAGCATTAATCGAATCATGCTGCTATTTCATATAAGATTCAGGATGGGAATGTTAGATATTATATCTCACAAAGGAAATGTTCTTCCTTGGTGTTGATGAATCCTTAGATCATGAGAGTTTCCTTAGGTTTATCAGTGAACAATCTTGTCTTTAAAAAGACAATTTGGTGTTCTGTAAAGGAAAAGTGTGCTGAGTGTACAGACCTTGATGTTAGGCTTCAAGTCTACTTTTAGCTGTGTGACCTTGATAAAGTTAACCATTCTCTGAGCCCCACTTTCCTTTTTTAAAGCATTGGCAACAGGAAAAACCCTGCCCCACCTTGACCTCAGGACATGGAAAGACTTAGATTGTCAGAGAAAGATCACTTGTATTAAGACAAGACGTCCCCTCACCCTTTGGCCTTTTTCAGACCAAGACTTAGATGAAAAGTGAGAGAACTGCATGATTTCTGCTCTTCCTCACAGGCACTGTATTTTTTGGCATTCAGGACACTTTCTCCCACCCCTCAAATCTATTTCCTTTTGGCAGTCAGAAGTTCTTAGAATGCATTGAAGCATTTATGCATGTACATTTTAACACATAGAATAGGGTACTCCACAAGTATGTGGCACAGGATTGGGGTGAATGTCAGAAGAACCTCGATTAATGGGCGTATTGCCAATTCTATTTTTCCACCAGTCTTTCAATTTGGGAGGCCACTAAGCCAACATGGGTAGGAGTGAATTCATATTCTGTAGTAAATCTGCAGTAAATGGATGTCTGATAAGAAGCAAGAACTGAAGTTGGGACTGTTCAGAATAAGCCTAGAGAAATCTGAAACAATGTGCATTTAGAACTAGTCCTAAACTATGTGACTAAATTCTACCTTTAAAGATGAGAAAAGAGAAAAAAAAAAAAAAAATACAAAACAAGAAGAGAATCCACATGGAAAACCTCTGGAAATTACCTCCTGTACAGTCCAGAGATTAACTTTTTCACTAGGGCTACAATAACGCAGGGTCTCTTCTAAAAACAGCAGAGGCCATAAGGGGAAACCGACCAAGCTAAGATGCAAATACTAGAATATAAAAAGAAAGAAAGAAAGGTGGATAAAACATTTTTTGTACATAAGGAAATAAAAATAAAATTTAAAAGCATGGTGGAGCATGCATAGAAAAGAACTAATTTTAAATGGCAAAAGATTAAACCACTGTTTTGAAGAACAAACTTGAGAAGCTACCACAGATAGCAGAGATCAAATTTCTGAAGTAGTTCATAACTTACAGTAATAATTGACTGAGTACAATGGCTCACATCTGTAATCCCAGCACTTTGGGAGACCAAGGCTGGAGGATTGCTTAAGCCCAGGAGTTTGAGACTAGCCTGGGAGAAATGGTGAGACCCTCCATCTCTACAGAATTTTTTAAAAATTGGCTGAGCATGGTAGCACATGCCTGTGGTCACAGCTTCTTGGGAGGTTTAGGCAGGAAGGTCGCTGGCGCCCAGGAGGTTGAGGCTGCTATGAGCCATGGTCATGCTGTTGTACTCCAGCCTAGGTGACAGAGCAAGACTGTCTCAAATAAAACTCTCTAGAAAGTGATGTACAAATTGAAAGGCCCAGAGGTTTTAGGGTAAAGTCAATGAAAACAAATCACATTTAGATTCACATCTGATAATTTCATTGTAAGTACAAACCTAAGAAGAATATACAAAACTGGAGAAGTATGCAGACAACATTCAAAGATAGAAAAATGATGTTGCCTTGAACCCATATTTGCAAACCAAAATGCTGAAGCTGGGGGAGTGCCCAAATATTAATGGTTTTTCTAGAAACAAGATAAACGGTATAAAAAAGATAATTTAATAATAATGATTAGTACATGTATTATCTGTTCAGGCTGCCATGACAAAATACCAAAGACTGGGGGTGGCTTCAGTAATAGAAGTTTATTTTCCCACAGTTCTAAAAGCTGGAAGTCTGAGATCAGGGCACCAGCATTGCTGAGTTGTGGGAAGGCCTCTCCTGGTACAGACATTGACCTTCTTGCTGTGTCTGTATATGGTCTTTCCTCAGTGTGTGTGCAATGAAAAAGAGAGTTTTCTCCTCCTCTTGTGGTACAGCCACTAATCCTATTGGATTAGGACCTCGCCCTTATGACCTCATTTAACCTTAATTACCCACTAAAAGCCTTATCCCAAAAACAGTCACATGAGGAATTACAGCTTCCACATATGTGTTTGGAGAGGGACACAATCCTAGTAGCATAAAAATTATATGAAATAAGACTGAATGAGACTATCAAAACCATATTATATTTTATAGCCTATAAACGGTGAGATGCAGAGGTAGTTGGTCTTTTAATACCGAAAATTAGAGAAACATGGATTAAATAATAATTTTGAAAAATGTAAAGGTAACCATTAGTTATGAATAAAACCTTCTAAAATATGTAAGAATACAAAAAATACAGCTCATATAGCAAAAGTTAGAAAACAAATACAAGGGGAGATAGACCGAACTAGGAAAATACAACAAATGCAAATGGATGTAGAACAACTATACAATTATTTTAATGGGGGTAAGTTATCATTAAAATATATAGGCCTATATGTGTTTTGAAAAATGCTTATAAAATATCCTTCAATGTTAAGATAATAAAATAATTGAAACTTAAAAATGAGCAAAGATATATAAGTAAATTAAAGTGAATGTGAGAATGATGATAATAAATAAATCCCCCAAATCAAAGAACTATTTCAGAATAATAAAAATGCACTTCACAATAAAGAGAAACCTGAGAGAAATTCATATGCAGTATAGTGAGGTATTGATACACATCAGCCAAATTTTCAAACTACAGAAATATTTTACAGAAATGTAGTAGTCTTGGGAGAGTTTGCCAAAATGTATAATCCTTCATAGACTCAATGGGCAAAATAATTAACAAGTAGAAATACGTATACAGAAGATGGACATTATAGCATCTGTTTTTAAAAAGACAGGAAATGTTTCATACACACAGAAAAGGGAATATACCCACTTTTACAATAAACATAGAACATTTACCAAAATTGTCTATGGCAAAGATTGTATTATTTTATTACTTGTATTGGATAAAAATACAGTATGATAGTATAATAGTTGTCATAATCACTAGTTACCATTCTGTTTTCACAATATGCCAGGAAACATGCACTTTGTGTATATTAGCATTGTTTGTTCCTAATAACAATGCTATGAAATTTATGCAATTACATCTCTATTTTACATATGAGGACATTTAAACAAATATTTTTTTCTGGGTTGACACGGCTAGTTAGATGTTAAAATTAGTGCTTCTCAAATGTAGTGTGCATCAGAGTCCTGTGATGGGCTGCTGAGTCCCACACTCATGAGTTTCTGATTCAGAAGGTCTGGGTGGGGCCCAGTAATTTGCATGTGGAATAGTTTCCAGGTGACGCTTATGCTGCTGGTCTAGGAGGCTGTACGTTGACAAGCACTGGGTCAGGTGATGCCAAGAACAATACCTTTACTATACTGCTTTGGAAAAGGAGAAATTGCAGAGAGCAGGTTCTGACAAAAAATGCAATAAATTTAGAAGTTTATAATTAGCAAAGCTAAAAAAAAAAAAAAAGTGCTTGGAAATTTAATTAAAAATTAAAAGCAATCATTCCCAAGTTAATCAATTTAATACATTTCCAATTAAAATTCCAATTGGATTTTTTTCTTTGAACTTGACAAAATGATTCTAAACTCCATGGAGATAAATAATAGAAAACAGTAGTCAAGAAAAATTAGAGAAAGAAGAGTATTTGGTAGGAACTTGCCTGTATATAATAAAACATCATAGATTTCCATACAAGATTGCATACCAACTAGGTTTTCACACGAGGCTTCTCTAAAATCTCCACTGAAACACTGAAATGAAAGCTTTAAGATATGACAAGGAATAAACAGATAACAGTGGTATGGAAGGGAGCCACCAAAGAAGAGAGAGTACAAAAATTTGGTCAAGATAAAAATGGATGAAAATGTATTTGTAATACAATCAAAGGAATGAAACCTCCATGACCTGATGTAATCCAGAGAATGCTGGAATCCATAAAGAATTCCCACCTTTCAGAATCCTGGATGGAAGGGACTTGGGCTGAGTGGAGGCAGATGCTAGATAGTAAGTGTGAGAAGTAGGGCTGACAACAGAGGTGCTGATTAAAGTTCTCTGAATCCAGCAGGTGAACCAAGTGACTTTTTCACCCCTCTTCCCTTCTATTCTTTCCTGCTCTCCTTCCTTGAGTTAGAGCAAAGGTAGCTTGATATTTATCCCTAGGCACAACACTAGAACATTACTGTCAACCAATGGTTGAAGAGAGTGGTGATATTGACACCTAGGAGTAAATCCGGGCTCACTTTGACATTTGGGAATCTTCAGCCTTGGAATGAACATCATCTTGTTCAGAGAAAATTAGAAAAAAAGTTCAGTATCCCAAGAGATAAAAACGTCCAATACTGGTATGTGAGATCTCTCTAGTAGAACAAGAACCCTAAAGCAAAATTGTAGCTCCAATAAAACCAGGGAGCAAAAGAGGAAACCGTGGACCCAACCCAGGAGACCATTTAAGACATAGGTTAGGCTGACAGGCTTGCAGACAGGCCTAGAGAAGATCCAGGCCAGGATAGAGCCTGGGACAGGGGTTTCCAGAAGCAAAGGTGCTTGGGTGGAATAAAAAAGTGTTAATTAACATAATTACTATATAGTGAAGATCTTGATTTTTATGAGGTAATCGTTGGAAAACATTTCAAGAGGGACAAAACAATGTTCATTAAAAACTCCAATTACAACAAATGTATACCCTCTTAAAAATGTGACCAACACACAATAAGTGACTCAGCTGCAAACGATGTTGAACAAAGTACAAATAATACAGCCAGCCTTTACTGAGGTGCATAATCACAGTCATGCAACCACGTGGGGAGGATGAAAGACTACATGAAGGTAGTAAAACAGAACTAAATCTCCACCCATAATAGCAGAAAATGATTTGATAATGTCTAAAATTGATCAAGTAGTAAATGTGTGCTCTTTGAGATTGAGAGCTTATTAGAAATAGGCCTTAAAATAGCTAAAATTGGTTGCCTCTGGAGAACAAAACCAGGGGATTGGCAGCCATGGGCCATGGCAGGGTACATTTATTAGAAATCTTACTCTTTCGTGGTGGAAAGTTTCTCAGTGATTTTTATTACTTTATGTTTTCATGCAAACTAAAAAGCCACTTGATTTAAAAATCATGTTGTACTTTCATTACGATCATGTTAATTTTTAGTTTCACTTAGGAAAATTTCCATGCTTATGATTGTGAGTGGTTCTGTTCAAGAATGCCTTTCTATCTTTTCAAGTCACCTTTTGTGTCCCTGGAAGAATTTTGCTCTTTCAGTGAAGAAACACACAGCAAATAGTGAATAAAAACAGAATTAAAGCCATAAAAAAAGGTTTCATAAGATAAATGACAGATCACGGGCTAAATAGATCAGTCATTCTTAATAAAAGTAAACTTCTAAGCAGGTGAAACACTCCATTCATAAAAAGAAACAGGTGGAAGGGATCATAAAACCCAAAACCCTGTTGAATGACAAACACCTACAAAAAAGTGGCTTGGAACTGATGAGAATAAAATATGAATAAAGGCAAACTAGGTTAGTAAAAAGGATAAGATAGCAGATATCCATTCCTCTTGTTAGGCAGGTTTGAATTCAAGGCAAAGAGAATTAAAGGAGATAGAAAAATGTACTTTTAATGACTGAAATATAAAGAATCTAATGTACAGAAACTTTAATGGATTTTATTCTTCATATACACAGCATAGAGCAAAAACCACTTGTAATACACAAGTAGATATGAGAAAACGCATATTCTTAGAAGAAAAGCATAATTTACCTCTCTTGGTCTCTGAATGCCACATACTCTACTAGCCAGGAAAGACTCTCCAGCATGGTTATACCAATCAATGTGCTCAGTAAACGTTCAGGGGAGTCCCTGTATGCCCATGTCATTTATCACCCTATGCTTAGGATTATCCAGCTTTACTCATTTCTCCAGACTCTAGTAGGTACAAAACATATCTTGTATTTTGTGTTTACTTTACATTACAGTTTATTTTGTGTTTACTTTACATTACAGTTACTTTACATTACATTACTTTACATTTACATTTGTGTTTATATTAAAGTTTACATTACTTTCATACAGTTTTCTGATGAATTTGAGTATCCTTTGATATGTATTTCAGTCATTTGGATTACTGGATCTATAAATTTTCTGTTTGTGCCCTTTGTCCATTTTCTATTTAAGTTTCTGACTTGTTCTAATTGATTTGCAAGAGTCTTTTGCATATTCTAGATATTAATCCATGGTTAGTTTCAAATATTGTAAATATCTTCCCCATTGTGTCACTTGCTCTTTATTTTTGCCTACAATGTCCTTCATTGAATGGAAAACTAATTTTAATTTAAACAAATTAATCATTTCTCCTTTAGGATTGTTTATGATTTTTTATTTTTTAAATCAATTTTATTTCAGTCTAACTTAAATACAATAAAATATGTTTGTTCTATTGCACACTTCAGCAAGATTTGACAAATGTATAAACATGTGTAATCATCACCACAATCAAGACATCAAGGAACCCAAGAGGTTCCTTTGTGACCCTATGCAGTCATTAACCATTCCCTACTTCAGGCAACCTCCTATTGAGCATTCTCCCACTGTAGATTCATTTTGCTTGCCCTAGGAGTTTATAAATGAATCATACAGGATGTACTATTTTTTGTCAACCTTCTTGCACTTAGCATAAGAGATTTGACTATGTTGTTTCAATAATCAGTGGTTTGTTTCTTTTTTATAAATATGCTACTTTTGTTTATTCATGTGATTAACATTTTGGTTTTCAGTTTTTAGTTGTTATAGTAGTTATATTTTTAATTTTTTTGTGGAATCTTCATACTGTTTCTTATAGTGACTGTACTAATTTACACTCACACTAACAGTGTTCAAGGGTTTCCCTTTCTCCCCATCCTTGCCAATTCTTGTTATCTTTTGAATTTTTGATAATAGACATTCTAATGGGTGTGAGGTGATACCTCGCTGTGGTCTAATTGACACTTCTCTGATGATTAGTGATGTTGAACATTTTTTCTTTTACCTGTTGGTCATTTGCGTGTCTTTTGAAAATTTTCTATTCAGATTCTTCTCCTATTTGTATTCTTGCAAGTTGACTTCCTTATGTATTTTGGATATTAACTCCTTATCAGATGTACGGTCTGCAAATATTTTCTCCTATTCCATAGGTTGTCTTTCTTACTGTTTGTTTTCTTTACTGTACAGAAGCTCTTTAGTTTTATGTAATCCCATTTGTCTATCTTTGCTTTTGCTGCTTGTGCTTTTGGGGTCATATCTAAAAACTCATTGCTTAGATCAATGCCATGGAGATTTTCCATCATGTTTTCTTCTCATTGCATTACACTTTCATATTTTGCATTTAAGAGTTTAATCCATTTTGAGTTGCTTTTTATATATGGTGTGAGATAAGGATCTAATTTCATCCATCTGTATATAGATATCCAGTTTTCTCAATACCATATGATCCAGTAATCTCACTACTGGATATATATCCTAAAGAAATGAAATCAAAATATTAAAGAGATATCTCCACTCTCATGTTCATTGCAGGATTATTCACAGTAGCCAAGATATGAAAAAAACTAACTGTTCATTAAAGAATGAATATGTAAAGAAAATATGATACATGTACCAAATGAAACTCTATTCATTCTTTAAAAAGAAGGAAATCTTGTCATTTGCCACAAAATGAATGAACCTAGAGGACAGTATGCTAAATGGAATTAGGCACGGAAAGACAAATACTGCATTCTCACATAGTTTTTTAATGTGGAAATTAAACAAACAAAAAAATTCATAGAAGCAGAGTAGAATGATGGTTACCACAGGCAGGGTTGGGGACATATTGGTCAAAGGATACAGAATTTCAGTTAGACAGGAGCAATACAGTTTAAGAGATCTATTGTACAGCATAGTAAATATAGTTAATAACAATGTAATGTATACTCGAAAATTACTGAGTGGATTTTGTGTTCTCATCACAAAAATAAGTATATGAGGTAATGCATATGCTAATTAGCTTGACTTCACCATTCCATCATATACGCATATTTCAAAACATCATGTTGTACACCATAAACATGCATAATTTTTAAAGTAAATTTTAAGAGAACATAAACAATCAGCAGAAAATATGAAGGGACTGAGCATTTTATACATCTTTTTATAAAAAAGAATTTATCATTGTTTTTTGATAAATACCTTTTAGTGTGTGAAGAAAACGCATGTTTATTAAAAACTACTAGAATTTTTTCCAAAAGTAGTTTTATCACTTTACACTTCTGCTGACAAAGATAGAGGATATTATTTTCCCTACATCATTGCCAGGACCTGATTAGAGTTTTAAATTTTATTACACAGAGTAGGTATTTTTCAGAATCTCATTGTAAATTTAATTTGAATTACCCTGAACACTAATAATACTGAACATCTGTATTAGTCTGTTTTCACGCTGCTGATAAAGATTTACCCTAAACGGGGGCGAGAAAGAAGTTTAATTGGACTTACAGCTCCACATGGCTGGGGTGGCCTCAGAATCGTGGCAGGAGGAAAAAGGCTCTTCTTACATGGTGGCGGCCAGAAAAAAATGAGGAAGAATCAAAATCAGAAACCCCTGATAAACCCATCAGATGTCGTGAGACTTACTCACTATCACGAGAATAGCATGCCCCCATGATTCAATTACCTCCCCCAGGGTCCCTCCCACAACACGGGGAAATTCTGGGAGATAAAATTCAAGTTGGTATTTGGGTGGGGACACAGCCAAATCATATCAACATCTTTTTAATGTGCTTATGACTATCTATGTACCTTCTTTTGTGAAGTATTTATGCAAATTATTTGCCATTCTTTTACCGGATTGTCTTCTTACTATTCCATTGTTAGAGTTCTTTTCATATTTTGCATATCAGTCATTTGTTAGATATGTTTAGCAAATATTCTTTCCCAATCTATGGCTTGACTTTGAATCTTTTAACACTATTTTTTGAAAAATATTTTAGAATTCTGAATGTCAAATTATCACTTTATTTTCATTTGTAGTCCTGGGAAATGATTGCCCTACTATAATTTCATACTTTATGTTTTCTTCTAGAAGTTTTAGCTTTTAGGCTTAAATTCATGAAACATTTAAAGTAAATTCTTATAAATTGTATGAAGTAAAGGCCAAGATTTCTTTCTTTTTCCCAGGGGACTACCCATTTGTCCCAGCACCACATGTTCAATAGCCTCACTTCTTAACATTGATATTTGTCCAGCACATACATGCGCACATATCCATATACACGATTATATATATTTGTATATATATTTTCTGACTCTACTGGTCCATTAATTTATACCTTAGTTCTTACACCAAAAGCAAATTCTTGATTAATGTGGCTTTATAATAAACTTGAAATCAAGCAGTGTAAGTCTTCCAGTTTTATTCTTTCTCTACAAGTTTTTTTGGTTATTATAGATCCTTTGTATGTGCCCGTAAATGTTAGAATCAGTTAATTTTTACAAGAATCATGCTGAGAAATTGATTAGGCTCATGTTGAATCTATAGACAAATCTGGGGAGAAATTATACCTTAACAATATTGAGTCTTCTGATCTAAGATAATGGTGTATCTCTCCATATTTTAAAGTCTTCAATATCGTTTTGGAATGTTGTGTACTTCTTAGTGTATTGGTTTTACACACATTTTGTTAAATCTATACTTAGCTACTTGTTGTTTTTAATGCTGTAGTAAATAGTAACTATTAATTTTATTTTCCAATAGGTCATTTCAAAAATATAGAAATCTAGTTGAATTTTATAGTGAGTTGGTGTCCTGCAACCTCGCTAAATTCCTTTATTAGGTTTTGATAAGTTTTCTAGGAATTTATACATTATTATCTGCAAATAAAACAGCTTTACTTTTTATTTCAAATATGCATGCCTTTTCTTTCTTTTTCATACCTTATTGCACTGATTAGCACTTTTTATAAAATGTAAAATTCAAGTGGTGAAAGCAAAAAACTTTGCCTTATTTCCTATCCTGGGGGTATATTATTCAATTTTTAACTATTAAATGTGATATTATCTGTAGATGTTACCAGATTGAGGGATCTTCCTTCCAATCCTAATTTGCTGAGAGTTTTTTTTCCTTTTTTAACATGAGTGTATATTGAACTTTATCAAATATCTTTCTGTGTCTACTAAGAAGATCATATGTAAAAACATCTCTTTTGTTCCATTAAGGTTGATTTGTTTGATTTTTGAATGTTAAGCCAAAATATTCCTAGAATAAACTCCACTTTGTCATACGTGTTATCCTTTATATTGCTATATCTTTCCATCCCTTATGGTTTGTGCTTTTATATTTTTCTTTTTGAAGTATCTGCCAACCATATATCACAGAATCATTGTGATCTTACACTTTTCTAATGGCTTGATACTTTTATTTTTATATGTAGAATTTTAAACTAGGATCCAAATTTGTATGTAAAGTACAAATCCATTTCTATTATTCATAAAGTAAATCATTTTCCAAAATTGTCTAAGAATTTGTTTTCCCCCCATTAATTTGTGGTGCTACCTTTATTATATATAATACTGTCAAATATATCTGAATTAATATCTGTTTTACTCATGATACTTTACTGGCCTATTTTTTACTCCTTACAAGAAAATCATATTGTTTTGTTTTATCATTTTATTATAACTTTATATTACATCTTAACTTCTCATATGATTTGTCACCCTTTCCTATCAACTTCAGGATTTTTTAAACAAATAAACTTCTTTCTAGATTTTTATTCTATATAAATTTCATATTAAAGCTTCATATTAAACTTCCTAAGTTTAATAAATCTAACTGTATGTTTTTATAGAATCACATTGTAATTGTAGACTAAATTGAGAGATAATTTACATATGTATAATAGTTAATCACCCAGTCCAGGATGGACTTTCTTTATTCAAATTATCTTCTGTGTACTTCTACATGCTAAACTTTTTAATAAGAAATCTTATTTTTTTTGTTAAGTAAATTCTTAGATGCATTATAGTTTTGTTGCCATTGTAAACTGTATTTTATTTTTTACTTAAAATTTCTAGTTGATTATTGCTGGTATTGTTAAATTTTCATTAACGTTTAAAGCTTATCATATATATAAACATTACACCTGTAATCTCAGCACTTTGGTAGGCCAAGGTGGGTGGATCACTTGAGCCCAGATGTTTGAGACCAGCCTGGGCGACACAGCAAAACAGCAGAGTGAGACTCTGTCTCAAAAAAATAAGAAAAAAATATAAATAAATACATTGCTGGACTTATTTAAAAGTAAATTTTGTCTATTAGTTGTATTACTTTTTCAAAGTGATAGGTACATTATCTGAAAATATTAGTATTTTTATTTTCCCCTGATTTCATCATTTTCTTTCCAGTAAACTAATTTGAGTCTTCAAGTTTTCTTCGGGTATTCTTTTACCTGCTTCCTACTGGTTTTGTTATGTTGTGCATGCATCATTCATTATTAATAGTTATTTCCATTTTCATTCACTCTACAATGTGTTATTTAAAGGTGTGTCTGTATTTTTGTGTGTGCAGGCATGTGCTTACAGAGGTTTAGGTGCTTAATTTCCAAGTGTACAGATTTTTATTGGATCTAAAAACTGAGTTGATAGATCACATTAACATCAAAGTCTTTAACTGAATGGCAAATTTAGCAGATTGTTCTGGTTATTCTCTGTATTCCCCAGATACAGTCTTTACCTTTACCTTTCTCTCTGCTGCTGGATACCTGTGAGGCGTACCTCTATGGCCTCAGTCACTCAGGATGCTTGGACCCAGCTTCTGTATATGGGGAAGTATTATCAAAAGACTAGAGTGGAGGAGGAGAGAAGTAGAGGTATTTATTTCCCCATTCCTTGCTTGCTTTGCTACAATTCTTCCCTGGCTGTGGCCTCCATGGCTGCAGCAACTAAAGGCTGTCCCTCGACTTTTCTCATCTTCAGAGACAAGGCGCACCATTTTCTCTTACTGGCCTTTCAAACTTTGAGTAGTAATTTCTTCCTGCTGTTACTGGTTTCTCGTCATCCTTTTCTCATTTCCTTAACTCTCCCCACATGCCTTTAAAAGGTCTCTTTATTAGCTTTCTTCTCAGTTAAAACCCTTTTTGTGTATGTCCTTTGTTTCCACTCAAGACCTTTACCAATGTATACTGTAACAGGAAATGTCAAATAAAAACAGAATAGCACAATTTGGAATCATCAAATGCTTAATTTAAAACACCACCTCAAAGGACAAATGAGAAATTCCATTCCAACATCCCATCTCCTTAGGCCTTCAGATTCTTTCCTACATACACCCCCAAGTCTGACACCTCAACCAAAATGACTATGGAACGAAGGCTTTAAGTAAGCAACTCAGTAGCAGTTAACAGCACTCCTAGGTGCTTGAACTATGTAGTAAGTGAGGAGTCCTAAGGGTGTGCCTCCTATCTGAATAAATTTGGCCTGATCTACCCTTTTGGAATCCAATTTGAAAGATCCTGCAACTCTTTTAGTGCATTTATTACATCTTCCCAGAATATTGTTTTACTTCCATGTTTGGAATTTACCTTCTTACAGTGCTCGAAGCAATGAAATGTGGTACTGGAGGGCTATGAGAAAGGGCATCCATGTGTAAGTCAACTGCTTCTAGTGATTTCATAATTTTTTCAATTTTTTTTTTCCCATAAGAAGGCTGGATTACTCAGATTATGAGAAGACCTTCGAGAGGGATATGAGAATTCAAAATTCTCAGATTTCATCTTTGTCTACCCAAATTTCTTCAGGCCAGATTCCAGATCATACTCTTCGCTAGCCAATTACTTAGCATACAAACTTGATGTAATATCTATTGCAACTCTGAAATGTGTCCATGCATATCTGAAGTCTGATTTTCATCCATGCCTTCTTGGTATTTAAAAGGAGAAGGGATTCCCTTAATGCCACCTTAAAATAAAGTCTTTCTGATTCTTTGTGCCTTCAGTTAAAAGGTTAAATCCTTAAGCTTCTTTTTTAAAACATTTTTCTGTAGGCCCTTTAGTGCAGTTGAAGCAGTTGCCCCACCACCCCATCATATGTAATCACCATTATCACTGTGGCAATTAAGTGCCTCAATCACTCAATCTCTCTTTACCTTGCCCTCCATCTGTAATTTACTCCATATCATCACCAGGGATAATTTTAATAACTGTAATCATAGATTATCAGTGTCTTCATGGAGATTATGTATATTATTCAAAAATAAGAGCAGTTCTATCTCAGTTTCAGTATTTTAGAGTACGAAGGGGTGTAGTATTCCTGGTAGTGATAATTCTATTGGTTAGGGTCCCTGTAGGAAAAAGTACAGTTTAAAAGGATAATTTACAGAAGTGTGGGCAAGGTCAGGTATCACCAGGTAACAGTGAAACAGCCCAGGACAAGAGACAGTAGAAATCATCTCTCTATGCCTGAAAGATCAAATAGAGAAATCCATAGTTACTAGAAGCTGGAAAAATTGAGATGCATCATCCAGGGGAGTTAGAGCCCTAGAGGGATATAGCCACTGACAGCTTCATCAAACTGAGGGATTAAAAAGAGACAAACACCTCAACCTCTCTTTCAGCCCTCTCCTCCCCTACTACTTTCTTTCAATGGCAGGGCCCAACAGGAATCCTGGGGTCAGGGAAGACTGGGTAATGCCTCTTATTTTGGTCAAATTCTAGGAACACTGTAGAGGATAGAGAAGGGCACAAAATGGATTTGGGTGGAAGTATGCCGCATCTCTTTGTGAAGTCCACTTGGTAAAAGTTGGTAGTTGTTGCCACTGCTCTATGTGAGGATAGGATAATGAGAAATCTAAGTATTACAGACAATGGTAAACCAGCTGTAATAGTATAATATCCTAAAAAGTAAGATTCCTCACCAGTGGCTATTTCAAGCATGGATACTTTTCACTGTACCTAGGCATCACCACCAAATCAGAGAATTGCCTTTCTCTACCACACAAGATCCTGTACTTTCCAGTCTAGCCTGGAGGCAAATCTCTTCAAAAGTGATACTTAGCCCCAGGTTAGGTGAATGGTGAGAGTTTGATCAGCCAGGTTACTTCACTGAGATACTCCAAGTGATCAATCAGCCGGTGCTTCCATCTGGCCTCCCCTTCCTAGCTGTCACCACTTCCAGGCATAAATCATCTTATATGTAACTCCCAATCACTACAGGAGAATTTAAGCATGTCCTTAGCTCTAGTTTCCCACCAAGTGTGGTCCTACGACTCTCTTTCATTAGTATTGCGTACTTTTCCTTTCACAGAAAACCCTGCTTTCTTGCTTTCCCCATGGACACATGTTCATTTTAATATATTTTCTATCATTTTGAGGAAATCTACATTTAGCAAATATTCTTCAGTATATCTTCAATCTGTGATCTAGAAACATGAGTTCTCAATGCTATGAACATCCTAGTAACTTTATCATAAAATAAAAATCCCTTGATTTGGAACTAGACCTATGATAAAACTCATAAACGGTTCAATTTCTCAATTTTCTTCACTTGCTCTTCTGTTCAATTTATGCTTATGGGGGAATGCGTCAATTTAGAGGAGAACACTGGCTTAACATGGTATTTGTCTATATAACAGATATTTCTTAAGCAACTACTTTTGTTATGTCCTGTACTGATGGGATTGAAGAAGGCAATTGCTTTACCCGAGAGCAAGTTCAGAGTGAAAAGGTGATAGTACTTATTTTTCTTAAACAGCCCACTTAGAGGAAAACATGTTTCATAGCCTTAAACATCAAAAGGAATAGAGACTAAGTTTAAAGTAACATGCTTGCCAATACAACTTGATATGACTTCCAATACCCTAATCTACTTCAAATCTGTAACATTGGTAGCCCATGTTAGGGTAACAGTGTTTCCCATATGTATAGCACTAGTCCTAATGTAAATTTTGACCTGTCTATACTGAAAGCTCAGCCAAAGTAGATAATGGCTAAAGGTAGGTAATAGTAACAGGTAAATCAAAGGGCATTATGTCAGTACAAATCACTTTTTGGGGGTAGCTACAAGAAATTCTATATTGCAATAGACAACCTCACATTATGATACTTAATATCTGGTATATCAGAAATACACAGGTGAAATCCTGTGCTATGGAATCTCACAAATTGTCAGTGCAAAATACCTTTATAGTGAGCATACTCCCTTGACTTGCCTTAGTCCTAATTATCCATCAAAGTCCATCTCAAAACTCGTTTTCATTATGAATTCCTATCTGGCAAACGTAGTTCACAGTAATCTCATCCTTCTTTTGGTGCCCAACTTTGCTTTTTCCTTCATCTTTTGGCATGTCAACGTTATGCAGTTCCCTTTATTCTTGTACTTTTAACAATATGATGTAAGTTCCTTACAGCATAAGTTCTAAAAGGCAGGCAGATAGTACCTGACATGATAATGTGTGCATTGCAAGAACACATTACTACACAGTAAAAAGCTGAGCAACTATTCATCTCATCTGTCTTTCTATTTATAGTTGTAGATAGCATCTGAGGTCTGGATTTTCTTGGACATGAGATTGTTTTACCCAAAATATTCTCAAAGTACATTTACTTTTATTTTTTACATATCTTCAGTATAATTTATAGGTTATTTCCTCCTATAATCTTTCATTTGTCAGTTATGAATATTACTAACATTACATCATATCTGAGATGATTTAAAATAAACTCTTATTTTTAACTGTGTTTCCTACTTTACCCTTTCCAGTTGACATCAGGTAAGTTATAACATCCCTTGTCCATATCAGTATGGTTTGTGCCCCCATATTTATACTTCTGAATATATGGAATACAAAATTGTATTAAAGAAAACCGAGTCTTACTTTCTAATATTTCTATGTAGTTATTTTTTCTATTAAGTTACAAACTCTAAATTAAGAATGTGTCATTTTACACTATCCTTTCTACTCACATGCTAGATGCATTAAAATTGTAGGTGGATTAAAAGGAAATTTTCATAAATACATGAAAATCTTACAATCACACCGTATGAACACATGATAGCTCCTTAGAAAGCAGCTATGAGTTTATTTTCATAGTATTCTTATACTTAGCCAGGAAAGTACTCCTGGAAAATGTCTGGAGATACCATGTCTACAGTTAACAGACTTATCAACCTGCCCCAGTGGTTAGTAGCTCACTGCTCCCTTTCCTTCATTTTTCCCACCCCCCATCAGTCTCTTCTTGTCACTAGGCAGTCAACCTAAAGTAGATACTCCAATGGCTGAAGTTTCTGCTTTGGGGATCATAAAGTTGTCATCCCAATAATTTAAGGACCCTTTGGAAGCTATTTGGCTATAAGATATAGCTTGATAATTACAGTCATGTAAGGCAGCTAAATGTTGAGGGTACCTTGAAAGTTGGTCTCTAATCTATTATTTCATTTCCTTCCAGTCATATCCATTAAGATGGTCCAAAGACCTGGTTCACATTTTCTTTATGTATTGCCCTTTAATTATACTGGTATTTCATCTCCCATATTTCTTTTTGCCATGGATACTAATAGCCATGTCTGAATTTGTTCTCCCTCAGACTATAGGTAGATACTATATGAAAAAGAGGCATATGCAATGTTCCATTTTAATACCAGTTGGAAAAAAATACTCCCTTTTTTCTTCCCCAGTTTACTTTGGCATTATCCATTTGTTGCATTTTTTTTTTTTTTTTTTTAGCATTGTCTCACTTTCAATTTCTTGCATCCATCTTTCTTTCATTCTCTGTATCCCTAGAAAACTTTGTTATAAAATAAACTCAAGATATTACCTTTCAAAGGCACTTACCACCTCAATCTTCTCCAGACTGTAATTATTTAAAACAAAACAAATGATTTTGGGCTGGTTGCTGTGGTCCATGCCTGAAATCTCAGCACTTTGGAAGGTGGAAGTGGGCAGATCACGAGGCCTGGAGTTCGAGACCAGCCTGATCAACATGGCAAAACCCCATCTCTACTAAAAATACAAAAATTAGCCAGGTGTGGTGGTGGGTGCCTGTAGTCCCAGCTGCTGGGGAGACTGAGGCACAGAAATGGCTTGAACCCGGGAGGTGGAGACTGCAGTGAGCCGAGATCATGCCCACTGTACTCCAGCCTGAGCAACAGAGTGAGACCCTGTCCCCACCCCCCCAAAAAAAAAAAAAATGCTTTCCAGTGAAAGCAAATGTGAGACACTGAAGAGGCAGTTGAAGAGGGAAGTCTTTTAGATATTTAAATATTGTAAAAGGCAGTACTTCAATCTCTAGTGCCAATCTGATAGTCATATGGGGATTTCAGGTATAGTGCTTTGATTTAAGAAATCCATGAGGACAAAGCTTATACATGTAGAAAAAGAGGCTCCCTCCCAACCTGCCTTCCTAGATCCAATTGCAGGAGTGGGAGAATGTGTCCCTTTCATCCACAAGGAGTGTCCTCCATGCCCAGTCAGTTAGCTACCTGCTGTGTCTCAGAATTCAGGCTCTGACTTGCCATCGTAAATGTTATATCCATGTTGTTTGTGATTTTAATTAGTTTTCCAAACATATGATGAACTAAATTGAATAAATCAAACTGACCTTTAAATTTCCAGAATTATAGCCTATTTAAATGTCCATAATACTGCAATAATAACCCAAGTTAATAACCATTTCACTTTCCTCCCTGAGAGTCTCTCTGGGTGATACACAATGTTATTAATTTTGGCATGATTACAAATTATTCCCATAGTTCAGGTTTAATACAGTATTGATGTTGTTATTAATATAGATTTGTCAGTAAAGATACAAAACTGAGTCAGTCCCAGCTAATGTCAGTTTTAAGGTTAAAAAAAAAAAAAAAAAAAAAAAAAAAAAAAAAAAAAAAAACTAGCTTATATTGCAGGAAGGTAGGGAAAACCTATAAGACCAAAGTTTCATTACCAAGGGTATTTGGCTTGGTATGAGCAAGGACTCAAAATGATAAAATAGCAAAAAAGGTATTGTAAATCTGTTAGCAGTTTAAGTTTTTTAAATTATATATTGCCAATTTCTCTGTTTTTCCAAATTTCTTGGGAGATTGATTAAATCATGTGACAATTTTATGAGGATTGTCAAAAAGTAAGTTTAGAAAGTTAATCATCAGGGTCCAGTGAAGAGTATAATAATAATTCACGCCCTACTATTTTGTGAAGCATAGCAAGGCAAACAAAACTAGCTATAGATGTGTGATTTGGAATGAATAAGAAAAGAAATCTTGTATGAAAACTGGTATGGCAAGGCAATCTGGTACAGTGGTGACCGAGTTGCACTGAAGTGTGAACTTGGATTTAACCTTTGGCATTGCTTTGCCTGTGTTAATTACTAAAAAATCTTTGTGCAAAATATTTCATCTGAAATGTCATGTTAACAGCATTAAATATCTCAGAAGTTTGCAAAAAGTACTTGAGATAATGCATGAAAAGTGTTTAATGACGCTTGGCCCATAGTAAATGTTCAATGCATGCAAGTTCCTATTAACAGGCTACCACTATGTGTGAAAACAGACATCACTTTCATCAGGATAATGTCAGACTGAGAGAAATAAAGTAATTTCCACAAAGACTCATAGTTATTAAAATTTGTGATGGGATTAAAACCGTATCATTTCTAATTACTCAATCCGTAACCACGCTACCCATTTGCTTTGATTGTTTTCTAAGGTATGATCCCAGGTAACGTGTATATGGATTTCTATTTTTTTCTGCATAAAAATTAAGTTTTCAAGATTTCTGCTTTCAGTGTTCAAATAAACCTTTACAATAAGACAATTAGAAAAAGTGGACCAAATGCTTTCCTGCTTAAAGGTATTAGACAGTTATAATGAAGTGGGAATATATGGGTAAACTATTAGGACAACAGAGTAATTTAGAAAGATTAACTCACTTTTTGGATCTGCATTTTCCTTAAAAGGGTCTACTGATATTAGAAGAGGTGCTGAAGAAGTTGCCTAATACTATTCTTTTTACTTTGTATGTATTTGAAATTTTCTATGATATATAAAATAAGAAAAAAAAAAAAGCTTTCCATGAATGTATCCTAACTTGCTTTTCAACGCCAGCCCCTACTGCTTATTGATCCTCGAACATTGTTTGCTGTTTCCTTTGCCTGGAAGGTCAAATGCTCACTTTGCATAGCAAAATATTTTCATTTTTCACAGTCTGAAGTCATTTCCTCCATGAAGTCAAGATTGCCACACAAATGAAAATAGCCTCACTGTGTCCACTTGACACTTTCTTTGACTTTCCCGTTGCAAAGAACCTATTCCCTTTTAAGTATGCATATTTGTGTATGCCTGTCACTTAATAAGCATTTTTTAAAGAGAAAGAACTATGACATTCTTATAGTTTATATCCCTCTGCTTTAACAAACATAGGGGTAAATTAAGTTCTGTGGAACCTGAAGCTTATGCATTTGTAGAGAGGAACACTTTAGTAAAAAGAATACAAAAATACAAATACAAAATTGATAGAGTGCTTGGGAGACTGTCAGGCAAGTTAGGATTCCTGAAAACTTTAGCTTCGATATATCTACAGTAAATCCACTTCAGCTAAACACATTACAAAAAAGTGTTTGGCTTACTGAAGTAAATCCTCATTAAGGGGACCATGTTCATCAATGTTTCAAAATGTTTTCTCTGTGATATTTGAAACTTTTTTCTATTCCTGTATATCTAGACCTCACAATAGTGTGAGACAGATGAAGTGGCATCAGTGGGTTCTACATCTTACATTCTGGGCTTCCTCCTTAATCTTTTAACTTTTTTTCTTTAAAGATGATTAACTCTTACGCATATCACCAAAGAGAATAAAATTTTCCTAAGTAACCTATAAACATAGGGCAAAGCAGAGTATACTACAAACTTTTCACTCCATGTTTGACTATTGAGTTTTTAAGCCTCACTCTTTCCTTTTCCTCCTCTTCTCCACATCTGGGCAGTCTGACACAAAAGCCCATTTGCTGTCTTCCTTGGCCACAGCAGAACGTCCAAACAATAAATACTCCAGACCCCATACATATAAACCCCTTCACCCCAGCCTCTTCAGCACAACGAAATCCTGGGCAAGCCTCTTTTCCCTGATCTCTCAAGTGATAATCCATTTTCATACCTGCCTGGGAGCCTGCCTTCTTCTGTTCTCCCCAGAAAGGCTCATTATGTTTTAAATCTTCTCATACCTTCTGGCTGTGTGTGTACTTGTCCGTGTGTGTGTGTGGCAGCATTAGCCTTGATATTTAGATCAAACCTGAGGGCCAAAGGTATGGTCCATCTCATTTCAGCAGTATGACCACTACATGGGAAAATTTCCTTATGAATGTAGAAAGAAAAAGAGTTGTTCAATGAAGATTAAAATCTGAGTATAGTCATATAAAGTGCAGATTTTATTTTGAGAAGTAGAATGTTGGAGGTCACAAATTCCAAACCACACATAGATTTTATCTCATAGAGAGGAATGTGTTGAAGAAAAGTGACATGATTTGATGTGTGCTTTAGTAAGATGCACTGGAAAGCTACATGCTAATTGGAAGTAAGTGAAATGGACATGAGAAAGAACAAGAGGATCTTGACAACACAGAGCCTGGAGGATAAAGGGGTAGGATTAGGGGAAACTCCAGGTTGCAGATGCTGGTTCCAACAAGGACAACAGGTGGTTGATGCACAATGGTTAAAGTGTATATTAAGATCAAGCTGGGCAAGTGCCATCATGTGGGTGGGACCAGAGTAATAGAAATGGAAATCCAATCAGTCATCCAGTAAAAGTGTTTAGTGGCACAAATCCTACCCCATACACAAGAAATTTCATAACAGTGATCATACAGTAAACAGGATCTAAGTCTGAGAAACGTGACTTTATATAAGCCAGAGTAGGTTCCAACTTCCCTACTGCTAGGATCCTATCCTACACCATGTCTGGGGATCTAAGCAAGGCAAGAAGTAAGACCACTTCTCTGATGGCCAGTGATGATGAGCATTTTTTCATGTGTCTGTTGGCTGTATGAATGTCTTCTTTTGAGAAATGTCTGTTTATATCCTTTGCCCACTTTTTAATGGGGTTGTTTGTTTTTTTCTTGTAAATTTGTTTGAGTTCTTTGTAGGTTCTGGATATTAGCCCTTTGTCAGATGAGTAGATTGCAAAAATTTTCTCCCATTCTGTAGGTTGCCTGTTCACTCTGATGGTAGTTTCTTTTGCTGTGCAGAAGCTCTTTAGTTTAATGAGATCCCATTTGTCAATTTTGGCTTTTGCTGCCGTTGCTTTTGGTGTTTTAGACATGAAGTCTTTGCCCATGCCTATGTCCTGAATGGTACTACCTAGGTTTTCCTCTAGGATTTTTATGGTATTAGGTCTAACATTTAAGTCTCTAATCCATCTTGAATTAATTTTCGTATAAGGAGTAAGGAAAGGATCCAGTTTCAGCTTTCTACTTATGGCTAGCCAATTTTCCCAGCACCATTTATTAAATAGGGAATCCTTTCCCCATTTCTTGTTTCTCTCAGGTTTGTCAAAGATCAGATGGCTGTAGATGTGTGGTATTATTTCTGAGGACTCTGTTCTGTTCCATTGGTCTATATCTCTGTTTTGGTACCAGTACCATGCTGTTTTGGTTACTGTAGCCTTGTAGTATAGTTTGAAGTCAGGTAGCGTGATGCCTCCAGCAGAGAAATGCAAATCAAAACCACAATGAGATACCATCTCACACCAGTTAGAATGGCGATCATTCAAAAGTCAGGAAACAACAGGTGCTGGAGAGGATGTGGAGAAATAGGAACACTTTTACACTGTTGGTGGGATTGTAAACTAGTTAAACCATTATGGAAAACAGTATGGCGATTCCTCAAGGATCTAGAACTAGATGTACCATATGACCCAGCCATCCCATTACTAGGTATATACCCAAAGGATTATAAATTATGCTGCTATAAAGACACATGCACACGTATGTTTATTGCAGCACTATTCACAATAGCAAAGACTTGGAATCAACCCAAATGTCCATCAGTGACAGATTGGATTAAGAAAATGTGGCACATATACACCATGGAATACTATGCAGCCATAAAAAAGGATGAGTTTGTGTCCTTTGTAAGGACATGGATGCAGCTGGAAACCATCATTCTCAGCAAACTAGCACAAGAACAGAAAACCAAACACCGCATGTTCTCACTCATAGGCGGGAACTGAACAATGAGATCACTTGGACTCGGGAAGGGGAACATCACACACCGGGGCCTATCATGGGGAGGGGGTAGAGGGGAGGGATTGCATTGGGAGTTATACCTTATGTAAATGACGAGTTGATGGGTGCAGCACACCAACATGGCACAAGTATACATATGTAGCAAACCTGCACGTTGTGCACATGTACCCTACAACTTGAAGTTTAATAATAATAAATAAATTTAAAAATAAAAAAAAAATAAAAAATAAAAAATAAAAAAAAGAAAGGAAAAAAAAAAAAAAAAGAAGTAAGACCACGAGAGGAGTATCTAAGTAGAATCCCAGTGTGGTGAACTGGGTAACCAGAAGAAAGCCACAGATAATACATGATTGGGGGCCACATGTGAAACTGAGCATCTTCTTAGCCATTTTTAGGTATGAGTGACATATGTCTGAAAATTTAGGCAGCAGAAGAAAGAGGAGATACGAAAGAATTTTATAATGGAAAACACTGGAGTTCTGTTGTTTGTTCAGCTTCAGAGCCACAGGTTTGGAGAACATGGCTGTATTCTAGGATTTAATGATGGTGAAACTCAAATTAAGAGAAGGCCAAATCCTAAAACTCTATTTCATACATCTTCCAATATCTTACCTCTAGAGAGCTACCTATCTATCTACATATCTACCAAATTTTTCTAACCTCAAAAAACTTCTAGTTTGAGGAGATCACTGAATATGACTTGTATCTTTAGATCTTTAGTATTTACATTTAGGAAAAGATAATAGTACAAGGTATGATCAAAGTAGTGCCAACCGAGACCACAAATGCTGAGGAACACCGAAGAAGACAGGGTTCATCCAAATACAGTCACTCCTGTTCTCAACTGGAGATAGATTCAAAGGGTAGTAATTTTTAGGGTATTTGCAGTAAGTCCCAATAGTGGTTGTATAAACCAACATGTCTAATAAAATAGTGAACTATTGGCTTCAACAAAAGCAGTTTATTTTCTTACAGAGCAAAAGTTCAGTGGTTGATGATTGCTACATGGATATCAAAACTTTGAATCTGGATCTTTGTCAGTGCCTTATCCTTCCTTTCATAGTCATAAGATGTATGCAGCCATTTCAGAAATCATTTCTCAAGACCATACAAAGGCAGGAATTTGGCAAGTCCATCACCATATATATCTCTCCTTTATCAGAAAGGAAAGTTATTTCTGAGAACTTCCTTCCAGCAAAATCTTCTTTGCATCTTTCTGGCCAGAATTGCATAACCTGCCCACTCATAAATGAGCTGGTGATAGCCAAAAATATTCACCCCATACTGAAACAATAATGGGGTATTGCTAGCAATAAAGAGGAAAATGACCTGTAGATGAGCAAACAACAGTCTCTACACAACAGGCTGCGGCATTTCCCTTTCCAGTTAGCCTTTATGTTTAGTGGTGGTGACCAGTGCTTTATCTAAGAACTTCCTGGTAATAAGAGTTTCTGATACAACAATTGGCCAGCATTAGACATAATTTGGGGCAGTGAGGCCTGCCTAAATTCACACTTCAGAATCAACCATCTGCTTTACTTAGTTTATCTACAAGTGGGGACAAATCTGTCCTCCTTTAAATGCCTTCTCAGAATTTGCTTCTTCTGTGTACCTTTCAAAGATTGACTGTCTCTCTGGTGAACCCAGCCCTTATCTCTGTTTCCTTTGTTAGCTCACATTCTGCATAGCAATGCTTGGCCAAACACCATCACTCCTAGCAAACGGAGACCTGTCTCCTTGTTCTGTCACAAGGTGAACCTTTTCTTACGCTCTGCAAATGAATAATAAACATGAGTCAAGTCAACCTGCTGCTTAGCAGATAATGAACTCACCTTTCTTCTATATGTGGACTCCAGAAACCACTGCCCAGAGATATCCAGGGATATATTTTTAGGTACTAAAATATTTGGGGAGATATTTTAATTATTTATTGGCATATGATGTATAGTGGAGAAAAGGAAGAATGTAAAGACTGTTCTCCTTTTCCTTCTTCCTTTTCTCTCTTCCCAAAGCCCTCTACCATATAGAATTAAGATAGACTTTTCTATGTGGTATTAAAATCCCAGTATATTTCTCCAAATGTGTCCAAAGTGTAGCTTAATAATTTTGAACATAATAAAAGCATAAAAAACTCCATTGTACCCATCTTCCCCATTTAACACTCAATAATAAAGAGTCAAATGTGCTTTGTTCTGGTGAATAAAAATGAAAATTGTTTGCTTGCCTATCCTTTGTGAGCCATTCCTAATGGGAAGACCATAGTTAAGTCAGCTGAGTCTATCCCTGACCCATTACTTTAAGGGAGAAGCAATGTGAACTCTGCCAATGAAATCTACTGTCTTGAGTTCTTTACCTGTAATTGTCTTTCTTTTGTTTGACTTACATAAGTTGTACTGCATAGTGGGTACTCAGAAAGGCACTAGGGTGTCCAAAAGGATCACACTATATGGAAGCAGTCAGCACTATTTCATTTAGGATAATTTGACTAGCACTAGAAGTTACACCCTGATCAAAAGCAGCAGCTCTGAAAGCCTCATTGCTACTGTTGCTATGAGCTAGTTAGTATTGCTATTCTATGCTTTATTTAGATTAATCATACTCTTTGTAAATCTAATAACATCATACCCCTGCTCAGAAACCCTCACAAGCTCCCCCATTACCAAAGCTTTTTAGTAACTATATGATTCAACCCAGTAAATAAATTTTACTACTTTTTGTCTTTTAACTAAACCAGGTACATATATGGTTAAAATGAAAGAGTTAAACCAATTATAAACATGAATGCAACTTAATAGTACCAACATGGCCAGAGAAAAAACTGATTGCACAACAAACTTATGTATCATTAAGGCTTTCATTAATAAATTGTGTTATATCTTGAAGTTTGTATTTTTTTATTGATTACTTTGAAGTTATGCAATCGTAATCTAAAGATTTATACTCAAGATGCTTAAATTAGGGAGACAGTTCTTCCTTTTCTTTGGATAATATCAGACAGGAAAGATGTTTTCCTCATGCAAAGAGAGATTTTGGAATGATCCAAAGTTTCCAGGACCCTCTGAAGACCTTTCCAATTCCAACAGTGAGAAAAAAACAAGAAAAACAAAATCAAGTTGTGCAAAGCCAGTAGCTCTGTTATCGACTGGCATCTCTATCTCTCCAATTTTCATCCAAATAAACAACTTATGATACAAGACAAAAATACCTTACTTTGAAAAATAGCTTCATATAATAGGTTAAAAACATATCCCAATAATTTTGTTCAAGCTTGCTTTACATCCCTGGATATTTTAATCTAAAACTCACATCATGTAATTCTTCTTCCTCTAAAATAACCTCATTTATTTAAATATTAAAACTTCTTTTCCCCATTAGTAAAAATAAAATAATGTAGGTGCAATTTTGTTTCCTCTATGCTTTGGGGACTAAATTTATCTAATTAACATTTTAATAACATTCCACCATTTGTTTCTGCAGAATTAGGGGACTTGCTCAAGATAGATTAAGATTTACTTTGAGCCATCTGGAATTCAAGTAGCTTTGATTTTAAATAAGTACTTGTTTTCTTATATGTTTGTGGACATTTCAGACTGATTAAAATACAGGCCATAAGGTAAATGGACAGAATAGAATTTATTTATTTTCATTAAACTTCTCACATTCAAAAGATTCTGAATTGTTTCCCTAAATGGGATTTAAATTTTGATGGGTATTCTGGCAGAACAGGCACTCAAGGTAATATTGTGAAATCTCACCGATTCAGAATGATTTGAAGGAACTCACTCTGTATAGAAAAGCTTTTAAATAATAAGATTGTCAAGAACTAATATTTTATTACCTTTAAATCTACATGCAGTAACTCAAACAAAGTATTATTGCTGATAGAGATGCCAAGGAACCCAGTTTAATGAGTGACTAAGGACTAGTTTTGAATAAAAGACACATTGAGAGCAACAGTCTGGATGGGATATAAACTTCCTAGAAGGTAAAATGGAAGGCAAAGTTGAGATGAGATTGGGACAAGGAAGAAAGCATTGAATATGATGCTAAGCTGTAAGACCTACAGGTTAAATATATAAGTCAGATGGCTTCCTCTGATAGAAAACCAAAGCCAATTTAGGCCACCAAGAGAATTCCTTGTTTTAAGACCAATAGGACTGGCCAAAGTGATCTTCCTTGGTAGTTGTGGGCATAGAATTTTAAAACAGACATTGAGAAAGGATAATCATATAAAATAGTTGGTTTGAGGTCTGACTTACCTGAGAAATTTTGTGGTAAGCAATGGCCCAGTGCCAGGACTCCTGATTGGGTTTGGCGCTATGCCAAGCCCACAGCAATAAGTCTCCTAAAATGGAATCCCAAATTCATGGATAGCCCAGAACAGATTCCTTAACTCCCTGGAAAGCCATGCCAATCCACGTGTACCTCACCTCTATTTGTCTTAACCCATTACTTTGCGGTAATTCCTTCTTTTTTTCCAGTCCTTTTTCTTTCTCCTATAACCTCTCCATTTTCTCACCTTCCTTCTCTACTTTTATCCTCATTTGTCTTTTCTGATTTACACTCTGCCAAGACATAGATGCCCTTATTTTCTGTGTTTGTGAGTGCAGTAATAATATACTCATATTTATATCACATGTAATAACTTTCAAGTGTTTTCTATTTGTGGCCTTACTTAATCTTCATAATAACATTGGTAACTATCATTTTCCATCATTTTACAGATGAAGAAACTCAAGTCCAACAACTTAAGAGGCTTATTCACAATTATAAGAACATTTCTTGATTCGACTTAATTGGGCATAGGAAAAATCAGTTTTAATTGTAGAGAATTTGAGAGAGAAAATGAATAAGAAGGGGTCAAAGGCAGCTATGAAAAAGCAAGGCTCTCCTGGAACATTTCTTTAACTAGATGTGAGTTTGAAAGTTTTTTTAACCTCCATTAAAAAAGACTTTTATATAATAAAACTATCACTTAACAAGTATTGATTTATTGAAATTTATTGGGTATAAAGTAAAAAAACCAAAATTCTGAAATTACAAATTTGCTTAAAATTTCTGAGTTATACTCCCTTCTTTACACATATGGCTCATTCTAACAGGTAAACCAATAGGACATTCTGCAAAGAGCAGGACATTTGGAATTGGAAAGTCCTGAATTTCAGTCTTCAAACAAATTACTTAAAAACTTCTGAGTCTATTTGTTCATAATTGGAAGGGGAAATAACAATAGCTGGATATGGTGGTAGTAAGGAACTACATAAGCCTATGAATGTGGAGCCCAGCGCTATCCCTGGCACGGAGTACTTTTTGTACACCAGCTGTTAATGTCTCTGCTGACCCAGACATTTCCTGGGCCTTGATATCACCTTATGGACTACAGGTTAGGCCCCACAATCTTCATCACAAATATTTAACTCAGCTGTTGTAGCTGGAAAGCAGCCATAGACAATATATAATTAAATGAGCATTAATTGTGTTCTAGTAAAACTTTATATATATATAAAAATACAGTAACCCAGACTTGGCCTGTGGGTCATAGGTTGTCAATTCTTATCCTGGCTCCATGGCTTACAGGGATTTGAGGGTGATGATAGAAATGTATGGCAGACAAAATGGAATGTGATGCTCTAGAAACTTACTTATTACTAATATAAATTTCAAGATATGAGAGTCCTTCTTTGAAACATGCCACTTCCTGCTAAATGCCAAGTTTTCTCTTTCTTTCCATCTTTCTTTCTGTCCATCCATCCTTCCTCCCTCCTTCCCTCCCTCCCTTCTTTCTTTTTTTCCAAGCTGGAGAGTACAGGTGTGTAATCTTGGCTCACTGCAAACTGTCTCCTGTGCTCAAGAAATTCTCCTGCCTCATCCTCCCAGGTAGCTGGGATTACAGGTGTGCACCACCATGCCCAGCTAATTTTTGTATTTTTAGTAGAGACAGAGTTTCACCACATTGGCTAGGCTATTCTCAAACTGCTGACCTCAGGTGATCCACCTGCCTCAGCCTCCCAAAGTGCTGGGATTACCAGCATGAGCCACCAAGCTGGACCCAAGTCCCAAGTTTTTGAACATGCTCCAGGTTAATCTAGGTTAGCCATGGCTTCTCTGACTTGCATTCTGTCTTCACAAGGATCAAAGAAAAGCAGTCAGGAATGAACAGACAACAGAGCCTGTGAAGTAGGCAATTTTTCTTTGGAGTTACGTGTGTATCTTTCTGAAGTGGGAGGGTCACTTGAACAGTTCACTGCTTCTGGAATCAGTTTGACTAAGTATGACCATCCCATACCAGTTCTACCATTACCAAGGTTAGCACAGATGGGGAAAATGCTCAACTACATGATTCCTTAGTGCTGAAATGTCTACCTTCTTTCCCATTTGAGAAATAGCCACCTGCCTTCCCGAGATGTTTGTAGGTATCACTTTCTGTATATTACTTCTTATCCAAAACCTTCTCTGATTACCCTTGTCACAGGTGGGTACTCCTCCTTTGCACTATTATATTACTTATCTAAATCACATTGTCTTGTCCTTGCTTATCAATTGATGTGTATATTTTAATTGTAATATTTCCATAAGTTGTAGCTCCCCATTTTGATCAGAGTAAACTGAGTATAAGGATGGAGACTTTTCCTTCTCTTCCCCTCCTGTATACCTAGATTAGGGACAGAAACATAGTTTGTGTTTAATAAAGCATGCACCTTTGATCTAATGAGAAATAGTAGTCTGACCCTGTGGTTATTCTTCTCTAGTTCTGCTGTAGCCCAGGCTAATGGAGCCCATCTCCTTGGGTGCTAATTGTTGCCTGTTCCAAGTAGAGTTTCAACAATCATCTCAGCAGTGACTGGTGCTGCTATTTCAGCCATAGCTGACAAATGTATGATACCAATGCAACGAAGGGAAGGAGAGTGTGAGGAAACATTTTCTTCACCTTTTCCCATTGCATTCTCAATATGTTTCCCACACAAAAGCTGACTTCATTCACCTCTGGATAGGCAAATCTCGTGGATATCCAATGGCTGAGATAAGGATCATTTTTGCCAGGCTGTCCTAGGTGTATCTGGAGATGCAGAAGAGCAAGATTTAATTAACTTGGTGACTGACTTGAACAGAGGTCTTTGGCTAGAATCCACATTTCACACATGGTTTAAGACCTGACCTCACAAGCACTTTGGTAGCTGGTTTATTGACCCGCCCTCTGTTACTGGCCTCTTAACTCTGTCTTCCCCCAGGTGAGAGTTTTGTTGAATAAACTACGAATTAAGCAAAGGCCTTTTGCTAGCATTTTATTACCATGCCTTTTATGATGGAAATATTCAGTCCAATGACTTTGGTCAACAGCTAGCCAACTTTATAACCTTAAGAAATTTTAATAGTAAACATCTGTCCCATTTTACTCATTAACATTTCAGACCTTTTAAAGTCTTTTAACATTTTCTCTCATTTGCTCAGCAGTGTAAAGTATGCAGGGTAGATTTAAGGGTAACTCCTTTTTAAATAGTAATCTCAAGGCTAAAGAAATGTGAACTATGAACATCACATGGTAAGTTGGCAGTGGAGTCTAGCCTACATTTCAAGCCCGTTTCCCTTAAACTCATGTTATCCCCAGTACGTTGTACCTCTCCTCCATTACCAATCTATGATTTTAACTTTACACAGCATTAATAGTCACTTTATTTCCTGTCTCATATATGAGAATTATTTACTTTCTATTAACTAGCAAAAATTTTTTTCTTGAGGAACGCAAACTTATTTGCTGCTAACTAATGTAATTTCAATATAGAGCAGAAAACAGAAAGGAACTTTCTCTATAAGAATATAATTCTCTACTTCCATTTTAGAAAATTGAGTTTATTATAGATTCTATATGCTTAAAATATTTTGAGATTATAAAACATCTTCCCTGGAAGGAAGGGAAGCATGTGTGAAGGTCCTAAACCTAAGTAAGGATCTGAAGAGTATCTGGAGAAAAGAAAGAAGTTGGAGAGGAATAGATTATTCATTGAATTTTGGACATGCCAATCATCCCAGCTCTGAAAATACATCTAAAGTAGGGTTGCTCAGAACGTAATCAGATTTTGAGTAGGAGAGAGAACCCTTTGAAACAGAAAACAGTGAATATCTATGCTAACCCCGGTAAGAACCTAATAGGTAGTACAGCATCTTCTGAGATGATGCTTCTCAGCTTTGGAGCCCTGGGGCCAACAATGACACTAAGAATAAGCAGCAGAAAAGGAAATGGGAAAGACTAGTGTCTCTAGAATGGCACTCACAGAGTCTGTCCCAGAGAACAGAAATCCTGAGAAGTGGCCGGGCATGGTGGCTCACGCCTGTAATCCTAGCACTTTGGGAGGCCGAGGTGGGTGGATCACAAGGTCAGGAGATCGAGACCACGCTGGCTAACACGGTGAAACCCCACCTCTACTTAAAAAAATACAAAAATTAGCCGGGCGTAGTGGCGGGGGCCTGTAGTCCCAGCTACTTGGGAGGCTGAGGCAGGAGAATGGCGCGACCCCGGGAGGCGGAGCTTGTAGTGAGCCGTGATTGCACCACAGCACTCCAGCCTGGGCGACAGAGCGAGACCCCGTCTCAAAAAAAAAAAAAAAAAAAAAAAATCCTGAGAAGTGCTCCTTCCTAAAAGGGTTTTTGGTCAAATAATTGGGAAATATCAGGTGCTACAGCTCCCCTCCTGAAGTTGCAAAATTCAAACTAACATAACTAAAAATCCTGCAGAAAAATAATAAAATGCCAACATGTTTAACTATTTTAATTAGAAAATACTTCACACATACTAAAAGTCACAGAGTAATAAAACACCCATACACTTGCCATTCAGATTTAATACAGATAACCATTTTACTTTCTTGCTTAACATGTTTTTTTCTTTAAGAAAAAAGTGTGTTTCGTATACAATGGAATCCTCAAACCTTTCTCTCCTCCCTCTTTAGAGATAGTGTTGATCCCCTGTTCAAGTTTTAACTTTGATTAATCCAGCATTTCGCAAACATGTTTACTCACAGAATCTTCTTCTTATGTAACAGCTATTAACAGACCATGGGAGAGCTGAAGTAAGTTTATAATTTTGGAACACTGATTTAAGATTCCCATATGTCTTTTTAAAAAAACCAATCTGGTGAATATACTTCAGACAGAGAGAAATGGGTCAGAAAAGAAAGAAATGAGTTTGGGGCCAGACTGAACAATAATTCCTAGGGGAATGAAAGGTGCAATATGAGACCTCCACTGTAAAGTCTAGCAATCAGCGATGACTTCTACAGGCCAGGTATGAAACTGTCTTCCTTTCTCAGGGTATCAGCCAAGGGTAACCCCAGGAAGGCTTATCTGGGGATAGATGGGATACTCCAGGGTTCACCCTGGAAAAAAGGAGAGAAAATTCTGAGTGAAAATAAGCAGACTGCAGACTTCTAGAACTAGAAGCAATCCAAATGATATCCAACCTCTAGGTAAAATCTGCAAGGTCTCATAGTCTATGCAGATAGGGTGCCTGTGAGAGACTCAGTCCTGACATCATCTACCTCAGAAAACGACTCCTGCTCTCAGGAACACATCTCAATGCCCCTCTGTGTTCTCCACTGGTGGAGTGGGGTGGGGGCTCCCCTCCATCTTCCTTAGTCCCCAGCTATTTTGGTTGAAGATATTGGTTTACATTTTAGTCCATCTCACCCCCACTGCAGACATAAGGAAATGAGTATATCCATCCATTCATCTCAGATGAGCCCAATTTTTTTTGAAGTGCATTGAATGGCAAGGGAGTGGTAACAAGTACATTCTGAGTAGGGAGTAAAGAAAGCTGAGTTAGTTACACTTGCAGTAAATTTGCACAGAGATAACCTACACTCTTGGCTGTGGGCAGTTCTTCAAATGCTATAGAAACTTAGTAAATATAGTTTATCAATTATCAAGAGGAGCTAACTGCTTTGAGTACCTTTGGCAGCCCCTTAGACTATTTTTCACTAGCCCAGTGTTTCCACATTTGTTTCCCCTGTGACAAAGCAGTATGAGAGAAAGAGCACACATTAGCAGGTCACAAGGCTGTGATCTGATCTACCACTTACTAGATCTTTGACCTTAGGGAAGGCACTCACCTCTGAACAGGTGTAACTATGTCTTCCCATAGATTTAACATAGGATTAAATGAGTCAATGCATGTGATATGCTTATCTTAGTGCTTAGCAAGTGATAGATCCACAAGGTTACTGCTATTTTAATTACTGTTATCATTATAAATAACTGTAGAACAAAATGGTCTATTTGTTTATGGATAGCAAGCCATGGTTGTATTAGAGAGTGTGAGGTACTATAGGAATCTGCTTGAATTTTTTCCAGTCAGAAGAGACAGAGTAGAGGACACTGATAAAAAAGAGAGAAAAGGGGCAAACATTTGTGACCTAATGGGGTCAGGGAAGTGAGCAGTTTAATTAATATTTAATTAATACTTCACCAGCTTGAAATAGAGATAGAAGCCTAGAGTTGATCTGACACATAATGTTAATGTGTTATTGGATACTACTAAGTATCCCTTTGTCCCCAACCTCTCTTCTCCCTGGGACTATAAGAGAAACTGTAAGGCACATGGGCATCTCTGCCCAGGCTCTTGTTTTATCCTTCTGTGAACCTGCAATATTAGGAGAAGACTATACTGCTGACTAATCTATGGCTTACAAGAAAGTCCTTGATCACATTCTATATGGCATCATGGAGGAGGCAGGAGGCTGGGGAAGATGACAGCAGAAGATACACTGGTCCAGGTGTCCCAGCCAGGCCCAGCAGTGGCCCTGAGTATGCTCCATTCACGCACACCCTTGTACCACTCTAAATCTTCTGCACAGGTGCTTGTTCAAGTCTTCTCACTTCTCCATTCTTGCTTCTTTTCCTTTTCCTTAACCCTTTTTTTTTTCTTCCACATAAGAGTGTTCAAGTCACCCCTCTTCTAGGATTTCTAGGAATGTCTTACTGAGCCCCTCAGCCCATGAACTTTTGTGGACAGCACTTACTGTGGCAAGCACAGTTTAGCACTTAACACCTGCCTGGCACTGGAATTGAATGATCAGCTGTACCCATATCTCTTTCAATAGGATTGTAAGCTCTGTTAGGGCAGAAACCATCTCTTTGCATTTCCTTAAGCTGCTGGCATATAAGTAAGCATGGGAAAACTAATTAATAAATTCCCATGCAAAGGAATCTTTAGAGACCTAAGCTATGGCCAGAAAATTATCTAGGGACATAAATAGTTATAGAAAACTCCAAGTCCAAATACATCCTCCCTCACAAATGCAGTTACAAAGGACCTCCAGTGCAGACCCCAGAGAGCCTTCGAAGATATCTGTCATGTGAGCTTGAAATGCAGCATTGTCATTATTCAGATAGAAAATAGAATCACTTATGAGATCATGGCTCATTGTCAATTCTCTATATATTTGCATTTATTGTGACAGATGCTGTCGAATCTCATCCTAGCTCTATTATTCTACAGAAATAGATTGGCCCTCTTATGCTATGTAGTAATAATTAGGATAATATCACCCATTAACTCTCCATGGCCCTTCCTCTCTGGAAGGCTCAGAGAAAGCTTTGATGATTGCAAGCCTAAACTCTACCCCATCAGTTTGAACAGGACCCTCACTTCCTCCAAAAATTTTATTTTTGACTGAAATATTTTACAGGTTATTCACATCCCAAAGGGGATTTTTTTTTTGAAAGTTTGAGATAATGGGTTTCAGCCATCTTGACTTAAAGCAGAATGAATAAATGCATTTTCTCCACAGAAAATTCATAATGCCTTAAGCTGAGTTTGTGCCTATGACATATTCTTAACCACCTACGGAATTGCTTTCTCTTCATTTTTGAGGTTAAATGGGAAGCCTGGAGCCTATAGTAGAATTCCACCATATGTGCTGGTGGAAAATTTAAAAAAAAATAATAAAGAAAAAACTACAGTTCTGTAGTTATCAGGCAGCACAGAGAAAACAGTAAAAGTTTCCAAGAACTTACTGTCATTTTTTTAGGTCAGGTGCCCACTGGTTACCTACCATCCACAGGCCTCTACATTATAGAATTTTTTGTCCTAGACTGAAAATGTAGGGATTGCTTATTTATCTTCTCAGGAATATTTATATTTTAAGGAGGAAGAAACCATATAACATGTTGGACTGGTATCTGCGATTTCTCAATGATGTTCCATTTGAAGGCATTATGGATGACTCAAAAGTCATCTATAATGATGATCCACACCAATCAGATGGGTGGAGACAGGAAGCAAGCCAGATTGGACAGGTTAGAGGCTGAGGAATATGATCTCACTGTGGAGGAAGATGCAGTATTCAGGAGCTCAGTGGTTGGCTTCTCAACATCAAGTTAGAAGACAAGGCTCAGCCATGGCCCCAGGTCATGGGTCAATAAGCTAATACTCTGGTATCTAGGAAGTAAGACTGGGAAATATTTTGATCTATGGCAGGAGACTTGGCAGTGAAGAGGAGTCCAGTTCTAGTCTGTCATTATGGAGGAGAACTCAGAGAAGATTGTCAAGCCATCAGTCTCCCAGATGGTCCAAAGCCAAAAGTGTGTCTCAAGTGACAAGGTGGAGATTGACTCATGGGGACTAGAGGCCATCAGGTAGAAAGGTCAAGCCAGACACCTAGGAAAGGAGGTAGGTAGAGCAGGAGCTTCAACCAGCAGGCTCCGCAAATCCTAGGAGTAACAAGTCTGGCTCTAGGGGCATCAGGACAACTCTGAAAGCCACGGGTTAACTCAGCTGCCATGCGTAGGTCCTGAGACTCAGCCTGAGAATGTGCCAAAACATGGATGAGCTCTCCTGCCTCCTGCATTGGCTCAGGAATTGGGTGGGCTTAAGTCACAGATAGAGGCCCTCAGGGTTGTTAGCTATTAGGAATGAGTCCCAGACTGACAGTGGGTAAAGAACCTAGATCTCTAATAAATCTTTTCAAACTGAGACATCTGTAAAACTGACTTGAAATCTGGAGATAAATTTTTTTTTTAAATATTAATTTTATCAAAGAAATGCATGTCTGTGGTTTAAAATTGCAAATAGTTACACCCTATAGAGAAAATCAGCAGTCCTAATTTCTTCCCTTTGTCCTGCCTTCTAGAGACAAGTACTATGAAATTCTTACTATATATCTTTTATACTGTATATGTTTAAATAGCTTTATATCCTTCCTATTATATGCTAATATTTTTCTCCAAATTGTAAAAAATATTCTTATACTTATGTCTTTGTTTCTGATACCTGGCATCACTTGTGGATATCCTTTCATAAAGAATGTTTTGACTCCCCTAACCCCTTCTCTTCCCCAGGTATCTCTCTCTCTCCTACCATCTTTCCAATACAATTGTGCAAAAAGTTGAATCTTACGTAACACATGTGTTAGCATTCTGCTCTCTGCCTTCTCTCTGTTTGTTTCAATTTGTATTTTTTTATGTTTGTGGTTATTTCATTTCTTCTTAGTTTTTGATGTCTTTATTCAAAAGTCTGGCCATTCTTGACTGCATTCATATGTTAAAAAGAACTTGAGAGCTAATGGAAAGCTGAAGGCTTAGGTGGAGCTTGCCAGCTTACTAGGGTGAGAGGGCTGTGGGCTGGGTTTCCCAGTGGGAACATCAAAAATTGAGATTTATAGGACTTCTTGCCATACCAGGGTCATTATATTCCTTCCAGGAAATCTCCTGTGTCCTCCTGCTTGGAGATGCTCACCTGATCATGTTATGGAAACGGGGCCAAATAGGGAAAGAAATTTCATGGTCCAACATGAAAGACTCCTATAATTATTGAATCACTGTGTTTCAGCCTTTGTGCTCCACTATACTTGATGGAAAATATTCTATAATTGTTTTTATAGGCCTATGTGGTTTAATTTTTTCAGATGTTAAAATTCAGTTCCTCTGCAATTTAGGCAGAAAGGGAGTGATAATGAAGAGGAAATAGGTGGTTTCTATAAGTAAGAAAGGGGCCTTCAGGTATTATTTGTACCATATAAAATTTTTTTCAGTTTCTATGACCCAGATACTCTTAGTGTCTCCTATCTCTGAGCCTTTCAGGGGTTTAGAGAATAAATGTTCCCACTAATTTGTCAGTACCTCTTAGGAGGTACATGGATTATTTTTCCTCTCTCCTCTGCCAAGACAGTTACCACTTCATCATCTCATTTCCATACTCCGGTAATTTACTGAGGCCTTCTACCCTGCTCTCCTCCTTCTGTGGTTGTGGTCAATTCACCATGTTTAAAAGAATATCTATGGTATTTTTTAAAATATGTCAACTTCCCCCATGGTATTTGCTTTCAAATAGAAGAGCCTCGAAAGCATAACATAAAAAAAATGAAATGGTGTGTTAGTAGTGGACATTCTGGACATTGTTACCGCACAGCTATTTTTAGATTAGGGTTGATTCTAGGAAGCTCTCAGATGATGCCAATGGGTGGATTTCTATGATGCCTAGGCATGAAACGAACATGGCCCCCAACGCAGCACAAGAAAAAGTATTGATTTTCCACATGTATATGACTCAGTGGAACCTCACCTTGTCATTATTCTGCAACATATCTTCAAAGTGAAAAAGGATATGGAAATACATCAGCTGTGTGGCTTTCCAGAAACTATTACAGAACTAGAACAAGCCAAATTTGATTATACAAACTAAGCTTTACATTGAGAAGTTAATACACACCTGGGAAGAGGGTCGTCTGGAAAAAAAGAGGTTCACCATTGTCACCTTCAGGTTTTCCCCCACAGACAAGCCTAGAGAGGTGTTCAGACCCAGAAAAGATCTCTAATATTTCAGTAGTGCTAGCTTTTCCCCTGCCCTGACCAACTAGTGGTGTGACACTAATCAGAATTCCTCTCATGCCACAGCTATTTCTGAATCTTAGTTTGCGTATCTAGAATAGTAGATAATGAAATTATACTTTCAGGCTTTAATATATTTCATTTTTGATTGCAAAAGAAGTTATAGAGGATTATTTATGCTTGGAACTATGTCTGAGCTCTTCCAGGGAAGATAGAATTTGATACCACACCAATTCATTTACTTTCTTTTCAACTGGATTTCCGGAATAGCAATTTTTGTATTTATTTATAATGTTTATCATCGCCCTAATGCTAATTTAATCTCTTTGAAAAAAAATCTTCAGGTTGGTAATAAATGATACACTGGGAAATAGGGAATTGATAATACTGATTTCAAACTCTAAAATTCCAGTTTAAATTTACACTTAGGAATTATTTATATCCTCTTATGTCATATCAATTTAAATAATATCCCACTCACTGGGGCATAACGAATAATGCTAATATTAAAGTTTCTATTTAATATTTGCTAATTGCACATGAAGGGGTTATATCAGCTGCATTTAGGGTGTTTTTTATTTAATTTTGCTGTATTAGAAAATCTATGAGGTTAAGTATCCTGAAATTATTGCTTTTAAATATTGAGCAATAAGAATATTGTCCCCATGATGTACCCTATATCATCTGGCCTTGAATAAGCTTTCTCCCCATTGCAAGGTGGTGGGGTGGTAGAGGTAGCAGGGAGCTCAGTCTAAACTTGGTATAAATATGGGTGATCATACTCCCCTTTTAAAATATCAAATCCGCATTTGAAAAGCTGTTTTCTTCATGAAATCTAATATCATTAATGGAGATATAGACTTTATAAAACCAGAATCCCATAAAATGAAATAAACCTTATTACTATAAAGTTGGGTTCTATCCTAAAGGGATGCATATAAACCATAGTTAGTGCCCTATCTCAAACCCTTAGCATGGTCTTCATTTGTTGTATCTTTCAATAAACCTTAATTGAATGCTTCCAAAGCACAGCAAAGTGGTAAGTTTGGAAGGAGGCTTAGTTCTGAACCAAGATACCACACATCTGAATGAGCTGTGTTACTTTGATCACATTGCTCAGCTTCTCTGAACCTTGGTGGTTTCTTGGGCTTTCGAAGGGAAATAATAATCCCTAACTTAGAGGACCTTATAATATCAGTAAAAAAAAAAAAAAAAAAAAAAAGCTTTAAAGTTTCTATTCCAGGATAGAGCCTGTGTTGTTTTGTGTGTGTGTGTGTGTGTGTGTGTTTTTCTTTTTCTTTTTTTTTTTTTTTTTTTTTTTTTTTTGAGATGGAGTCTCCCTCTGCTGCACAGGCTGGGGTGCAGTGGCACCATCTCAGCATGCTCCGCCTCCCGGGTTCACGCCATTCTCCTGCCTCAGCCTTTGGAGTATCTGGGACTATAGGCACCCACCACCACATCCGGCAAATATTTTTTTTTTTTTTAGTAGAGACAGGGTTTCACCATAGCCAGGATGGTCTCGATCTCCTATCTTCGCTGTGTTAAGTTTTCTTACTACAATGTAATTATAATAACAGAGAAGGTAGCAGGAAATTTTTGGAAGTGATAGATAACTTTCATAGAATGCAGTGATGGTTTCATGAGTATATACTTATTTCCAGTCTCATCAGGTTGTATACATTAAATATATTCTATTTAATGTATTACATAAATTAATTAAATTTTAAAAGCTATTAAATAGCTTTTTCTGTATGGATCATACCCCAATAAAGTGGTTTAAAAATAGTTTCTAGCCCATAATACATGTAAACAAATTGTTGTATAATAGTGTTCACAGACCACACCAATCTATGGGTACAAATTGGTCACTGTAAAATAATTTAGATTCCATAAGCTCTGTTTACCACCTGCTCAAGGAGAACCTCTGACCCCCCAACAGAGCCCTCTCTGGCATCTCCAATGTGCTCATTGTTAAGCATGCATAGACAACATGCTGAAATCAATCCCATATCTGCCATCCCCACTCCTGCCCTTGTCCACCAACATCCGCAAACAGAAACCGTTTTTTCACAGAGTTTGTCTTTCTGTATCTGACTCCTTTTCACCCCACAGTAATGGTCATTGTTCTCCCTAGAGATTTCCCAGATGTGGGAAGACACACTCAGACCCCTCTCAACCTACTTAGATTCTGAGACACCCCACAGGAGGAGGTGAACTTTTCCCTGATCTAGGGCTTTGTCGAGAAGCAATGTTCCCGGAAACAGAGGCACTCACCTTTAGTGAAGGAAATGTCATTTAGACAAACAGCAACAGTTCTTGAAAGTATACTACACATGGAATAAAAATTCTATAGGCAAAATTCATGAGAGAGAGAGAACCCTATGTATTGATACCATGAGGAAGAAGTTCAAGGAAGGTATTGATTTTTAAATGGATCTAAAATATAAGGCAGAATTTTAGCAGAAAACTGGGTAGGATAAAACCTGGTAGCATTGGAGATTGCTGGAGGGTTTTCCAGAGCAGAAGGCAAGTGAGAAGGGACACTGCAAAGAAGGGTTGGACAGAGATAAGGAAGGAAAACAACACTAAGGTGGTGGTGGTGGTGATGTTGAAATACTGTACTCTTCTCATCTACCATCAGTAAGACATGAGTTTCCAACATGAAATGTGTTCTACCCTGAACTGTCCATACTTCCTTTGTTCCCTTTATTACTCATAGACCATGTATACTGCATAGCAATGTAGTAGTTGTAAAGTGCAAGAAGAGAGGGGTTTCATCACAATAACATGTATTACAACCCACTCTTATCAAAATAAGCAGAGAAATTGATGAGAGAGGCATAGTTTGAGGTAGAACTGGTATGTCCCTTCATAAGGGAACACATACCTTCTCTGTTTTCATATTAATGAAACATAATATTTCACTCATAAAAAAACCATGACTTATCTCAACATTTGCAAAGCTAGCTTCATGGACCCAACGATTCCATGTTCTGTAGCATTTTGGAAAGTTATAATGTTCCTACTCTCCAAAAGTTGCCATTGTGTTATCAGGATATGGGAACAGCAGTGGCTAGTAAATTCTTATAACTTGATTGGAAGAGCATTGTTGTACCCTCCTACTACCCTTCCTTCTATACTACAGTTTTACAGAGATAAAGAAGACATCTCTTTGCCAAAAACTGCTCTTAATTTCTTGTGTCATTACATTTTATGGAAAGATAATCCAGGGAGTCTCACACATCTGTTTGCTTTTCGAAAGAGCAACCCAGGAAGAGAAATTCCAAGAAATGGAACTCCAGTTGTGGAATTATATGGCAACAAGACAATCATTTAAATAACTGAAAACAGGATGTTCTGGAAGGTACAAGCACCACCACTGCATAGAAATTATAGAGAAAAAATTCAAGTCCTGTACACATAATAACTTTTTTATAATGAGATCTGTGGGAGGAATGTTCCAGGAAGAAACCAGTACAGGGTGGAAATTTCAAAAAGATTATCTCAAGGAGATCCTCACATCTATGAATCCCTGACAAATTAAGGCGACCATCAGTCAGGACAAAGATATTTTTGACTGGAGAAGCCTGTGCAAATTTGTCAAACAATAGAAAATAGGAGGGTTCTGTGACACATGCACAGGAATCTTGAATCAGGCACAAATCTCCAACATACAACTTAGTGAAATGTGCCAGGGTCACCAAGAAACATTCTTTATAAGCACAAATTGTTAATATTGAATAACGTAATCTATGAGCCTAGAGGACATGTTGAATAAATGTTTCTGGTTCTTGAGACTATGCATGAATTCTGCTTCAACATGTGGCTAATCAAATGAAGCTCAAGAATGTATATGTGGACATATTTATAGCTAATAGTTTTTAAATAACTTAATTTGTAAGGTCATAGTTGACTGATGAACAATAACTTCAACTTAATAAATGTTGATATTGACCAACCAAAAAATCAATAGCTGCTTAATAAAGAAAAATAAAAATATATTGGACTTAATCTGATTATATATAACATAAAAATTACTTACAAAGTGTAATGTTTGCCAAAAAACTAAAGAACACTGAATATTTAATTAGAAGTATCTTATTAGTGTGGCCATTCTTCAGAACCAATCAGAAAGGAAGGAAGGAAGGAAAGGAGAAACAGAAAAAGGAGGAAAACAGATTTGCTTCTCAACTTAGCACAAAAAGAAATACCTGCGAGAAATCACAACAGAATGTCCCCCTGGATCTCCAGTACTATGGCTACCACACCCTCCACCCTGCCCTCGAGGAGCCACCACTCACTGAGTGCTTCATCCAATGAAGCTAAGTCACTACAGGAAGTTCATCCTCATCTGCTTGCATTAAGTAACTCAATTCTTACAAAATTATGCATTGTGGGCTCTATCTATCATACTTCCATTTTTCCAATGAAAGGATTAAAGATTAGAAAAGTTAAATCACAAGGCTGAATATAGATGGATGTGAAGATTTAAAGTGTTTTATAGTTCAGGAGAAAATGACGTGGCCAATCAAGGCAGGAGGAGCAGTGGAAAGAGGCCTTAGAGACTAGTAATGGTGGACACTACGGCCCGAGAGTGTGTGTCTGGCACATGACATAATCCAGGCTGTGGTTCTGGAGGGAGTCTGTTAAGACAAATAGAAAAGAAAGTCACTGAAGATGGGGAATTTAAAAAGCAGAATATTTGGCTATGTTCTGTATCCTCCACATGCCTGGGGAAACCTCCAGCATGGAGACGAGCTGCTTCCCTCAGTGGTGAGTCAGGTCAGGATCTGCCACTCTTAACAGCACACTGTGCCTTGTCCTGAAGGTAGGCCTTCTTCTCAGCCCCACACAGACCTCACCTGTCCCACTCAGAGCTCACATGTTAACAGTGCACTCCTACAGCTTCAAGTTGCAGTGAAAGCACCTTGAAACCTAAACACTAATGTATATCAAAATGGCTAGAGTGTTATCTCCAGTCCCATTTGAATGGAAAAATATCCAATTTCCATGTCCAGTGGAATGAATTGATTGAAATGTGCCTGCATAATAAGTCTTCAAGGACAAGATGAGCACTTGGGTGACTCCCAGGATTCCCCAGTTGGTCACTGTCCCTGTTGCTCTCCCATTGAAATGCATACTTTTAGCTTCAATGGAGTTCTTTGTGACGAAAGTGTAAATCTCTCCTGTAAGAGCTGTGGTTTACACTGATTTTTGTTGCTTGTAGCTTGGCATAAATGAGAGATCTAAGAGCAGGTGCTGAGAGAGAAATGAGGACTCTAGGAGCAAAGAGAAACTGGAAGGTGGGGAGTGTCCTGGGGACACAAAAGACAAACTAGGGTGATGTCTTCATTCTACACATCCCTCCTCAGAAGTCTTCAGCCTTCTTTATTCATTCAGTGCATAGGCCTCTAGCCTCATTCCAGTTTACCCTGGTCAAATGGTAACATTTCTGTTAGACAAACCAAGGAGTTTGTAGGGAGGAGGATTTAGTCAATAAAATCAATATCCATAACTAAAATTTAGTTTAGTCATATATTTTATTTCAAATGTATATGGATTAATCTATCCATTGCCACGTAACCCCAGCCTCAGTAAGGATAGACCATGCCTGCATCCTCCCTCCCTCGAGAGAGGTATTATAAAGTTTTTATAGTCATTGCAGACCTTCCCTACCCTGGGGATCTGTAGCCTTTTTTTTTTTTTTTAATCTTTCAGACAGCTTCAGCTAAAGCTTGGAGGAATCTAAATAAATCATAAAATGTCTCCATAAAAATAGTTTGTCCTGGTGAAAGAATAAATTAATGAGGCCAGTTTGGACAAAAGCAAATCACAGGAAAACATCATACCCTGATTCTTCCTAAAGTACTAGTATGTCTGGGCTCCTATTTCCATTTTTTGAGATGTTCCCCTGCCCAAATGCCAATGTGTCAGCTGTTAGAGGAAAAGTATCTGTCAAAATCCCTAAGGCTAGTCTAGCTGCAGTGGCTCACGCCTGTAATCCCAGCACTTTGAGAGGCTAAGGCAGGCAGATCACCTGAGGTCAGGAGTTCGAGACCAGCCTAGCTAACAAGGTGAAACCGTGTCTGTACTAAAAATACAAAAATTAACCGGGCATGGTGGCATGTGCCTGTAATCCCAGCTACTTGGGAGGCTGAGGCAGGAGAATCACTTGAACACAGGAGGCAGAAGTTGCAGTGAACCAAGATCTCTCCATTGCACTCCAGCCTGGGCAGCAAGAGTGAAATTCCATCTCAAAATAAAATCCCTAAGGCTGAGGTGTCAGGGAGTAAATGGATCCCTTGCTAGGGGAGGTGGCACCCAGAAAAGCAATGATTTGGCATCTGTGAGACCTGGGTTCACCCCTAGCTTTACCATGTATCACTGTGGGTACACTTCACCTTTTGGTGAACACTTCACCTTTTTATTAATATTAGTTGAGGCTCTTATTTCCAAGTGATAAAAATTCAAGTCTAGCCTGTGTATGTAGAATAGGAACCACTGTGGCTTGTGTGACTGGAAAACCCAAGGGGTGGGTTACTGCATTAGTCACAGCCAGACCAGCAGATCAAGTGACTCTCTTATCCATTCCACAAATATTGGCTGGGGGCCTACTTTGGGTTTGGGAGCTGTTCTAGGTGTTGAAGATACCACCGTGAACCAAACAGAAAAATCTGTAAATATATGGTATGACAGATGGTGATAAATGCTATGGAGAAAAATAGATTATGATCAGGCAGGACAGGAGTGGCTGCTTTTTACTGAGTGGTTGGAGAATGCTGTGTTTGGGTAGAGATTTGAGAAAAGCTAGGGTGCAAAGCCTTTGGGAAGCTCTGTGACTGCCTCTGTCTGTCATAGATTTTACCCTGTCTCTCTTTCTTTCCTGGTTCTGTTTTCTTCTGGCTTTAGTCTCAGTAGATTTATTCCACATGGCATCAGGCATCATTTCACATCAGAGATGGCCACATGAATCTCTGGGCCTGCCTGGTCCTGTCTACTCATCTCTTAAGAGGAGAGACATACTCTCTTTCAAAGTCTTCCCATCAGTCCCTGAGAAAGGACTTTGGTCATTGAGGTAAAAAGACCCCTCCAAATGCTTCACCAGAGAACAGTAGTATTTTTATTGGCCAGCCTGAATCACAGTTCTAAACTTGGGGCAGGAGAAGAGAGCTGAGTGACTGGCAGCCTCACCAGATGAAGAAATATTAGCTGGAATAGACATGGGCGCAGGGACACTGGCCATGGAAAAATGGCAGGTGTTCACTATACCACTAATCCTCAAGTATTCTTATTTGTAAGAAGAGAATAAACATGCCTAAGTGAACAGTTAAAATACGCATTAGAGACAGCATATGTGAACTGTCTCATGTGTAATGACAACTTATTAAATAGTGACCATTGTCCTGTAGATCCCACGGGGCTTGCTCCTGCTCTATATGTTTCTTACTGGGGGTAGGGAAGAGGGGGAGGCAGGATCACAGGCTGCTTCTGCTCTTCCCTATTCCTGGTGGCTGCCACAGCTCATTCTTTCCCTTAGGGCTTTTCTCCCAAGAACAGTAAGCACCCTCCACACACTTCCTGCAGTCCGCTTCCTTATTAACACCAAAAACAAGCACTTAGGCCCTTTCCTCATGAGAAATATATTGCTAATAATTCAGGGAAACAGATGCAAGATACTAAAATGATAAACCACTGAAAGCCACAAATATAATCACGTTACAAAATCCTTATGTCTTTAACCTCAGACAGGAAAGGTATGTAGAATAATAAATGAAAGTCTACGTTCTGCTTTCATTCCCTAAATGGGGCTTCACTTCAACTCAGTTGTTCTCTGAGACTGGGACAAGTCTCCAAACTCAAAACAGCCCCTCTCCCCAGCATGTAGATCTGAAGGTAAACTCAGCACAGAACATATCATGTCTTTTTACCTCTAAGTCTTGATCTTCGGGATAACACTGATAATGGAGAGGAGGGATAAACACAGAAGATGTATCAGAGGTCTTGGTCACTATGATAGTTGCTTTCATGTTTCAACTTGACTGGGCCACAGGGTGCCCAGATATCTATTTGGTTAAACATTATTTGTGGGTGTGTCTTTGAGGATGTTTCTGGAAGAAATTAGCACTTGAACTGGTGGACTGAGTAGAGCAGATGACCCTCCCCAATGTGAGAGAGCATCATCCAAACTGCTGAGGGCCAGAATAGGACAAAAAAAGTAGAGGCAGATTGAATTTGCTCTCTATCTGCCTGGTTGAGCTAGGAGATCTGTCTTCTGCCCTTGGTGCTCCTGGTTCTCAGGACTTTGAACTACACCACCAGCTTTGCTGGATCTACACTTTACAGACTGTAGATCATGAGAATTCTCAACCTCCATAATAGCATGAGCCACTTGCTTATAATCATGTGTGTGTATGTATACCCTCTTAGATCTGTTTCTCTGGAGAACCCTGACTAATATGACTAATACAGTCACTGACTGGATGTGGAAATCAGGGAATGAGAGGTGGAGATTACAAATGACAACTAGGTTCTGACAAATTGACAGGGAAATTGTATGTAGAATGGCAGGGTAAGGAACTAATATGGAGAAGTTTAAGGTAATTAGTTTTATGGATAAGTAGAGGAATTGCATGTGGAACTACAGGTGGACTGTAGTGGTAGCAGTGGAGACAGAGAGAAATGGACAGGTTCATCAAGACTGTAGATAAAAGAGAAGACGACTAAAAAGAGTACCATAAGGTCTGAGCAGAGGAAGATGGGCCCATATAGAAGAATAAGAATGATTTACCTGGTTGTAAATGCCCATTGGGAGGGGACAACATCCACACAAAATCAGTATGGACAACCCTGCCTTTGTCATATTTGGGCCTCCCTTTCCCACACACCCTTCCTCTCCTTTAGTTGCTACAGTTAAGTGTGCCAGCATCCTTCACCTCCTCTCTAACTTGCAGGATTCCGGAGGCTTCTTCCCCTAGAATACCCTCTCCACTTCTTAGAGTTATGCACTCTGAGGTTTCATTTTATACCTGATTTCTTCTCCCAGTTTCTCATTAAACTCTGCCCTGTGTTTATTCTCCCTGTCCCTGCATCCATCTTTCTTATCAGAATGGAGTATAGGCACACAGTGTAGGTTCATGGCAAGGAGATCCTGCTATACCTTCTCAGATTCCACCATGTTAGCAGCTAACTCCTCTGGGTCCACACTGAATCAGTTCCTTGATGGAACTTGGCCCAGGACTAATCAAAACTGGAGGTATGCCACATGCAGCTACATCACGGGCTGAGCTGTGGCCACAGGAGCAGAACAGTCCTAGTGCACTCCCTTAGAAGTCTGTTTATTTTCTAAACGACCAGCTTGAGTGAGGTAACCCTGGCATTTGTCAGGGAATGGATTACTTGGCAACACATTGCTCTTTACAATGTGGATGATGACAATAATTTTACATACCAGTACTATTTCATGACCATTGCAAATGATGGTGTCCAAATGGAGGAAGAACAGTGTGATTCAGAGTGAGCCACGGCCCAGGGACAAGCACAGAACCGATTCTGCTTTCCCCCTGCAGAATGTCTCCCCTGGGCTTGAAAGTGACGTTTATCAGCAAACAGTTATTATTACTGTTTTATTATTGCCTCAGTTAGCATTTATATGGCACTTTGTATTTTCAAGGTGCTTTTCAATCATTTTTATTAGTGAGAGAGGGCAGATTCTCAGGCACAGGTGGAAGAAGCTAAGAGGCTGGGTTTTCTTAAGAAAAGGCAAGATGTTTCTGTAAACAGTCATTCTGCTCTCTAAATTTGACTTTTTAAATGGTGGTTGAGGATATAGAAATCATTTGTGCAGTAATTATCCAATAAAAAGCCACTAAGCCAACTGAAATGCCAGGAGAAAAATTACAAATGCCATGCTGCTAGGCAGTCACAAGGAGAGGAATTCATTCATTCATGCATGTATGCATACAATTCATCCATCATAATTTACTGGAAAATGAACACTTCCTTCCACCCCCCAAACTTTTGCCAGGCATTGCAAGTAATGCATGGAAAAGTCGATTCATGGCCTTTATCGTAAAGTATTTGAAATTATTATTTGGAAAATAAAATACATTAAATAATTATGGCCACAAAGCAAATAGTACTGATTTAAAATCCAAGAGAGATCTAGAGAAGGAAGATATTTGGGCGGGAGTATTCAGAACAGGTTTCCTAAAGCAAATTGGATTTGAGTTGGATTCTACAGGATGAGTAGAATGTGAAACCTTTTTGAAGTGGTGACATCAAGAAGATATGATACCTGGTCCCCCAATAATTTTCAGTCTAAATAGTTGATATAATAGGTTTCTTATATTTGAAGAAGAAAGGGGTTCCACAGGCAGATATTATAATTAGTGGTAAAGATATGAGATTCTTTAAAATTTCAAAATAAAGAGATACTTTCCAAACTAGAGTGAATTTTGCTTAATGAGAACTTGTCTCAGCTAAAGGTATAGAGGAGGGATTTCTAAGAGAGAGATCAACGCTTAAAGTGAAGAAGGAGCTACTAATAAGAGAGCATCTATTTAGGGCTTTTTAATTGAATGTAGTCTCCAATCAGTCACCCAAGCAGAGATACATCACTCAGGATGTCCAAAGACTATCCATATCTTGGGTATCAGAAAAACTCTTTATTCATATCTTTCTCCTCAATAATGGATAAAATCCTAAGACTGAATGACTGAAAAGAATTCAGCCAATGGGCTAAATTGAATCAAATATTTGGTAGAAAGTAAGTGACATTTATGCTCCCAGTCCCAATTCCTTTTATACAATCTATTTATGAATATTTATCTATTACATACTATGTTTCCAGTCTTGAGCCAGTATCTGAAACGGAATTCTAGGAAAAGGCCACTTCTCACTCTTGGAAAAATTATTCTGCTCTAAGTGGCAGATCAGAGTATTAGGAACATCATGTAAATGACTCAAGGTAAAGTTAGGTGATTGTGTGGGGAGCAGGAGTAGAGAAGGTAACACAAGATATTATGCTCTTCCTTTGGGCACAAGTCACAGAATGGAGTCAATGAGGGAATTATGTTGGAGAAAATGGAGATTTGGTGGAATCCTTTTGTCTTTATACCAAATATACAATATAAGACAGGTATTAGAACTGAAAAAATAGTGTATACATACGAAGTGACACACTTGCAAGGAAAATATAGAAAAACAGGAGCTTAGTTTCCAATTTACTCTTCTCTTCAAGTGAGCACATTTTTCCTACCCCACTTACTAATGGAAACTTATCCCAAGTACTAAGTTCTCAGATTTTGCAATTCTGGTTTCCTTCTAAAACCCAGCATTGGTATACTGTGCTGAGTGCAAGGCAAGGTTACTGAATGCTTAGGAACTTGAGCTTTGAAGACCTCTACTAGATACTGACGTGGCCTTGAGAAAGTAAATTAACCTTTACTTATCACTGTATTTTGGGTGTATCTACCTCATTGGGCGGTTGTGAGGATGAAATGACAATATATGTATGACATTTAACATCTACTCCAGCACACAGAAACAACCATCAAACATTCTTTTTATTATATTTCCAATTTACCCAAAGTCCACAGGATTCAGATGTATAAAATTCTTTCAGAATTTCAGTACCTTCCAAAATGATGAAATTGATCTAAACAATCTCTACTAATCAAATGATAACATTTATAATAGTTTATATTTCTTTGATGTATTAACATTTACAAAGCTACAACACATACTCAGATAATATTTAGCTTTAGCAGCAGATGAAATTACGATTTACAAAAATTAATTTGTTAAATCACACAGCTTGTGAGAGGAGGGTCTGGGCCTTGAACTTAGGTCTTTGGACTCAAGTCTTGCTTAGATTTCATTACTTCATGCTGTCTCATGATGTATATTAATATGAACCTGTATAGAAAGTAATATGATGTATATTAATATGAACCTGTTTAGAAAGACAAATGAGTCATACAAACAGGGCCTTCCCTCTTTTCTTAGGAACATATATTTATTTAAGAAGGAGCCCATGTTGTATAACTCTAAGGAAGAGTTTCTAATGATTATCATTTTAGCATTTTGGAAGACTATTGGAAGGGATATGTTAGAAGACAATAAGGGCTGTAGACACTCAGTTCTTTTGTGATATACATCATCAGCCATTACATTTAAAACAAGAGTGGAGGTAATTTTGTCTGCGAAGCACCTGCCCCTGTCTACAGGCATAGAAGAGAGTGGGATAAATAATCCAAATTGTCCCAGGCACTTTGAACATTTTTTGAAATTAGAGAAAGCAAAGGGCCCAGCCAAAGCTTTTCTAGTGTTTCTACATGAAATTTATAGTCTTACCCAATGGTCCAATCAATAAAGTTGAGTAGGAGCCAGGAAATGAAGAATTTCTGTTTGCTGGAAACTTTTTGATTTGTTCTATTATCATAATTGATGACCTGGAATCAAGAACCTACTCAACCAGAATATCAAACATCTCACTCTCAGACAGACAAATGCCTCTGGAAACCAATTAGGAAAATGTTGTTGATTCACTTAGCTGTTCCCTTTCCCAGTAAATTTATTTTTCTTTTCTTTACTTATCCATCTGACTTACATGCTACTCTATAGAAATATGTGTGTGGCCAGGGAAAGGAGAAGGTGTCTGAAGGGGTGATTTTGTAGTCTGTGTGCCCAGAAAGGTCTGAGTCATGGAGAGAGCATTTATGAAACTTCCCTTTAAAAAACCTTGACTCCCTCCAAATAGGTCCTGCTCTAGATCCCCACTTGACAACCACCATTTGGTCCATGGTATTCAAAACAACTCAGGTTGTTTCGTGTTCTCAAGAGCCTCTTTTATCTGGCAATTCCTCAAGTGCATGTTTATCTTGGGATTTTGTTATTGGAGTAAGACCAGCCTGTGACCTTGTACCTCCAGGTTTCCCCATAGCTGACGCCTTTTAATATTCAGGACTCAATTCAAATATTACCTCTTTAGAGAGAGTTTCCTTGACCTTTCTAGCTAAATTTTATCCCTAGGCCCTATCTGTCATATTATCCCATATTATTTTTTTCTTGTAGCATTTGTCACTCTCAGAAATTATCCTAATTATGTGCTTACCTAGTTAGTATCTATTTCTCTGCACTTGAATAGAAGTCCCATAAGGGTAGAGGCATTTTCTGACTTTCTATGCCATATCCCCAGTTCTTAGATTAGTGTGTGACATAGAGTTGATTCTCAGTGTTTGTGGAAGTAAAGAAGTGGGGGCAGCATTATGGATTTCGTTTTCTCCATGTTTTGTGTATATTCTATATTGCTGTAAGATTTATTTCAAATTACTTCTTTTATTTATTAATGACATTTTTTCATCAATTAGTTCTTCAAAAGAAGAGCCCATGTCTTCTATGTTTATTATATCTCCCAAGGCTGATTGTAAAACTGGTACTTGGTAAATTCTTGGTAACTAATGGTTGAAAGTAAAAAAAAACTGATAATCATGCAATCCCAAACAAAATAAGTCATTTATCAGATACAACAGGTAGATAAATAAACATTTGGAGGCGTTCAGTTACTGAAAGAATTAGCTTAGTTTTCTGCCTTGCCTTTGTGTGTGCTTTTGGTTAAGATAACACAATAAGGAAATGTACAAATGAAGATGGCTAAGGACTGGATATTGTGTCTCCCCAGCATTCATATGTTGAAGCCCAATCCTTAACATGGTATTTGGAGATGGAGCCTTTGGGAAGTAATTAGGTCATGATGTCAGAGTTCTCATGAATGGGATTGGTACCCTTATAAGAACAGACAGTTAGAGGGCTTGCTTGCTTTCTCTTTCTGCTCTCTGCCCTGTGAAGATACAAGGAGAAGACAGCAGTGTGCAACCTGGAAGAGGGCCCTTACCAGACCTGACCATGAATGCCCTCTGATCTCAGAATTCTAGCCTCAAGAACTGTGAAAAATAATTATTGTTTAAGCTACCCAGTCTACTTGTTATAACAGCCTTAACTAAGACAAAGATGAAAGCGTGGATGCAAAAAAGCATCAGAAAGGAAGACTGGATGGGACATTGTGAATGGCAAGGGAGCTGGAAAAGGAGAAATTACTGAGGACACAGGCTTCTCAATCTGGTGACAAGAATGGCAATGTCTTTGGAAGAAATCAAGAAGTCAAGATATTTTAATAATTTTTGTGGGTACACAGGTGTATATATTTATGGGGTACATGAGCTGTTTTGATACAAGCATGCAAAATCAAATAAGCACATCAGGGAGAAGGATAAATGACCCATTGAAGATAGAAGGAGAGATTAATTTTGGTTTAGAAAAACTGAGCCCAAAATGGTGGCAAACATGCAAGGAGAGATGCCCAATAGAGAGGGAAGAATGAAGCTAGAAATTGAAGTTAAGACATCCTATTAGGCCAGGTGTGGTGGCTCACGCCTGTAATCCCAGCACTTTGGGAGGCTGAGGCGGGCAGATCCTGAGGTCAGGAGATCGAGACTATCCTGGCTAACACGGTGAAACCCCGTATCTACTAAAAATACAAGAAATTACCTGGGCTTGGTGGCGGGCACCTGTAGTCCCAGCTACTTGGGAGGCTGAAGCAGGAGAATGGCATGAATACGGGAGGCGAAGCTTGCAGTGAGCCAAGATCGCACCACTGCACTCCAGCCTGGGTGACAGAGCGAGACTCTGTCTCAGAAAACAAACAAACAAAAATTCCTATTAGTGGCTACCTTGGATTTTGTGAGAATGGGTGAAAATGATCAGAAAGAGAGTGAAAGGGTTGAAGACTTGCCCTAGAGAATTCCCACATTTGGAATTGAGAAGGAAAAGCAAAGATCAGGAAAGAAAAGAATAAAGAGAGGCAGGGTGGAGAAGCAAAACAAAGAAAAAAATTACAGAAATCAAGAAAAGATCATATATCATTTTGTTAAAATATGAAATATATCCATGAGTCTTATTTCTCCAACCAGATAATAAAGAACTCAAAGGTGAATGTCTTTGTTTTTGTGTGTATGATGCAGGGTAGGAAAATGTTGGTAAATCAGTTTTATTTATGCACATATCATTTATTTATTTATTTTTAATTTCTTTACTTAAATCAGCTACATAAATTTGTTATAAATATGTTATATTAACAAGATATGCACACACTTCCTGACCAGCCCCCTCTCCGCATCCCAGTACCCTTATTTTGTGCATGGTACCCCGATCTTTTTCCATAAATTGATATACCTACAAGGTAGAAATGTATAGTTGTTCTTTTTAAGTTGGTTTATAGTGATACAAAGTGGTATTACATTGTAGGTCATAACTTGAGGCTGTTTTTTTATTTCTTTGTTTTTATCCAACCATATATATTAGAGACTTTTCTGTTCTGGTACATGGATCTATGTTATTCATGTTTACTGCTGCATGGATTCCCAAAGAACAGCTGGACTTGCTTCATTTAACTAGAACCCTTGTCATGAACACTGACTCCCCTGTTCATGGCTCCTGTGCATATGTGTCACTTTTCCTGGTGTGGACACACTGGAAGTTGGAGAATACAGCCCGCTTCTCTTCCAAATATTGCTTCAACTACCCAGGGTCTAATACAGGCCTGGGCATAGAGTGGGTGAAATAAATTTGGCTGAATTGAAATCCCTAGAGTGGAACATTTCCTCTGGCCCTTTCTTCCCTTTCACATTACTACCACTTTGGCTTTGCTCAGGCATAGAGCAGCCACAGGGCAGTACAAGTACTGCAGAGGTGAATGCAAGCCCGTGTCCTGGCCCACCAACAAGCAACTTGGGGTCTTTGCACTCTTGGCCTCTAGGATCAAATAAACTGACACAGAAAGATGGCAAGCATCCTGCCAAATGTCCCGTTGAAAATCAGGCATAAGAAAACTCATGTTTTTCCTTCTGCCAAGGCTTCTATGTGTCCTACCCACAAGCCCCAGAGGATTCACACTGCCAACTTCTCACTGCACTGACACACTCCAACACCCACCACACTCAACAAATTTTATACTTTTCACTTGGTCCCATTCAATCCCATGTGGTGTTTTGAAAATATGTAAAGGGAAAGTGAGGCTCCAATATTTTTCCTTTCCTCATAAATATGGCATTTTAAATAAGTTTCATACATATTCATCATTTGCTCTTTCTTTTTTCTAAATATGCACCTATAGCTTAAGTTTTATTCATACCCTTCTCTGGTTCCCTGGTTTGAATTGGAAAATTGAAATGTAAAATATTAACCAAAGAGCAAGTTGGCTAAAACTCACCTTTCAGTGTGAGCCTGAAAAAAAATGGAGAAAATCTTTTAATAATTAACAAGCATGGTAGTGAGAGAACATACACAGCTTAAATAAAAAACAGCCATAGGAAGATAGAACAATCTGTAAACAGAATATTTATGAAGAGTGAGAAATTGGTCTGTGGGAGTAACTTGTGATGTCAGTGTTATTAATTTAGAATCACACTTCAAACATTTAATCTTAAGAATTCTCAGGTGGTTGAAGACTTTGCCAAAGTTTCTAAAGAACTTAAAGATCGTTACACATTGGTTCCCCTCAGCTACGTGTCCAAATGTGTCCAGCATGGATGAACTCCATCCAAAAATCATTATTTTTTTCTTTTTCTCCCTATCTTTTAAAAAAAGAAACTGAGCAGGAAATCTCACTTAAACAAGCTGTCTCACAACATTTCTGGCAAATCCTGATTCCAACTAAGTTGAAAATATCTCAAAAGCAGCCTGTCATACAGAATTTCAGTGCTTCTGCTCCTGGGAAGTGTAGAAAAAGATGGATATGTGGGATTCAGATCCAAAACACCTTAAGAAAACACATCTTGATGTGAACTTCAGGCTGACCTGCTTTTATGTGAGAAGCATATGCTGCCCCTCATGTATCAGTTAGCTATTGCTGTGTAACAAATCACCCCATATGTACGTGACTTAAACAATAAGTATTTTTATTGCTTATGATTCTAAAAGTCAGCTGGATAATTCTGTTCTTGGCTGAGTTCGATCATAAGTGTTCAGCTCTATGTAATGTAAGCTAACACTGCTGTTCTGGGTTGAGTTCTCTCATATGTTTGTGGGTTGGCTGACTATAAGGTAATCTAGAATGATGCTAATAAGACAAGCAAACTGTCTTGCACATGGTCACTCATCCCCCATTGAACAACTACACGCAGATAGCAGCATTCTAAGAGAGGGCACACATATGCAAGACTTTTCCTTTTCTTTTTCTTTTTTTTTTTTTTTTTGAGACAGAGTCTCTCTCTGTCTCTCAGGCTGGTGTGCAGTGGTGCAATCTCGGCTCACTGCAACCTCTGCCTCCTGGATTCAAGCAATTCTCCTGTCTCAGCCTCCTGAGAAGCTGGGACTACAGTTGTACACCACCACACCCAGCCAATTTTTTTGTATTTTTAGTAGAGATGGGGTTTCACCATATTAGTCAGGCTGGTCTCAAACTCCTGACCTCACGTGATCCACCCACCTTAACCTCCCAAAGTCCTGGGATTACAGGCATAAGCCACCACACCTGGCCATATGCAAGACTTTTTAAGGCCTAGTCTCAGAAGTGGCACACCATCACTGCCACTTTCTTTCTTTGTCAAAGTAGGTCACAAGTTTATCCCAGGTTCAAAGACTAGAGAAATATATACCAACTCCTGATGCAGTAACTTTGCAAAGTGTGTGGATATAGAGATACCATTAAGTAGGACCACTAATGGATTCATCTATCATACTTCATTTTTACAGAAACATTTTTGAGAAATCCTATAAAGATATTTTTAAAGTGTACTTTCCAGTAGTCACCTGATCACAGTATCTTCACCACCGGTACACAGAAAATAGCACTGAATGAGGGTCCTGTGAATGCATGATTTATTTGCAAGAATTTGAGGATAATTGAAGAAAATAAAAAATAGACATTAAAGCACTAATACTGAGACAACATATAAAGATTTATGTATATCGTTGTCTATGTCCTCTGTCCTTAAGCATGTTGGTGATGCATTATTTCTTAAAAGACTGTTCTATTATTGTATTCAGAACATTTGTCCCAACCACTGCCCCTATTTCTGCAAGTTTTGACGAAAGTGCTTTCTTCATCCTACCCAGTAGTGTCAACTGACATTTTCAGAAAAGAATCAAGATGCAAATTTCTTTTCCAAATGATCTTTAAAAGGTGTAGTGACTGAAATATTGAGAGGTTATGATGACTGAACTACACCACCAAAAATACCTGAGTCCTCACAGTGCAGATGATGACAAATGGACCTCTCTGTCAGCTGACCCACAGCAATCACTAGCCTTCATTAGTTATAAAATGATTCCAGAAATGTTAAAACGTGAACATAGTGGTCATCTTCAAATTGAGAGAATATAGTATTAAATATCACTACATGCCAAAATACTTTTCCAGAACATCACTCAATGCTTTTATACCACTGTCCCCAAACAGCTCCATTAGCTTTTCTATTTTTCAAGATGAAATGTCTTCTTTAAAGTTTGTTCATTTTTTTTTTTTTTTTTTTTTTTTGGTCTAATTGGAGAATCCTATTAGAATGTCATTTCAACGGCTTCCAGTGGCAAAGATTTTTCTCAGGAAGTTAGGTGACATTGCCTCTGCAGATGAACATATGCCTTTCAAAGATCCTTAAAATACTGGAAAGCATGGGGCAAAAAGGACACACAGACATAACATTCAGGGCACTTTTTGTTCTTTTACTATCTTTACCTTTTCAATAAATTAGTGTCTCAAAGTTTAACCTTCGTCTATAATCCATCTGGGGCTTCCTCTCATAATTCACTCCAGAAGGAACATTAGTGGATGTGAGTTTTCTCCCAGGGATTCGCCCTCCTTCTGTTTTAAATCAAAAAATGCTTTTGCAAATTAGCCAAAGGAGACAGGCTATAAGCTTCCTGTAAGAATCCTTCAGTGTGCCCTCTGGACTTTTTGCCTGGCTGTTTTCAAAAGTTGTGCAACTTAGGATGGACATTAAAATCTACATGGAATGTGTAAACAGCGCATGTGGGGACAAACACGTCTTCCATAAAAACAACAGGCATCTGCAGAGTTGCTGCAATTGAAATGCATGGTGTAAATGCTTGCCAATCAGAGGAAAGCTGGTGGTTTTTAGATTTTTATGGTGTAAACAGTTCCTAGAGACTGTGCTAGTACAAGCCCCTCATTTGACCTAAGAGGAAACTGAAGCTAATTATTCTTTCATTCAAAACATAATTATTAAGTGCTTATAATGAGTCAGGAGCTGTTCTAGCCCCAAGATACAGCAGAATGAAGATCAAGTAACTTCTCTGGGGGCACATAGCAAGTTAGTGATATCCCTGCCCTAGAACTCCAGTGCCCTCACACCTTGTCCAGTGTTCTTGACAGTACCTGCACTTTAAATTGGCTTAGAATATTTGGCAATAAAGACAAAAAAAAAAAAAAAAAAAAAAAAAAAGGCATCCTGACTCCCAATGCCCTGATCAAATATTTGTCCTTCTTCAGTTTTTCATTTACCTTTAGGATAGCAACAGAAAATCAGTAACAGAGGAACTGGCAACCTCAGAAACACAACAGAACTGCCAAATCAGCTCCCAGAAACCACTGCATTGAGGCAAGGAGAAAATTTGCATTTCATGCTTTTACTCCATTGTTCACACTACACTGACCCTGTACAAAGTCTGTAACAAAATGCAAAAGGGGATATAAAAGGAGAAAGATGCAGCCCCAGTCCTCCTAAAACTGCTTAATTATCCAAACTAAAAACAACAGCAACAAAAGCAAGTGTAATACTTGGAGACAAGATACACTGTAGCATATATCAATTTGTGCTGCAAGAATACAGTAAGTTCAGTACCCAGTGAGTCAAAAAGGCTTGTTGGGGAAGACCAATCTTAAGTTTGGTTTTGAAAGAAGTAAAGAAACAACTGAATAAAATTAAGTCATCTTTTATTTGTGAAAATTATTTTTCATTTCTAAGGATAGTTTTCAACCTAATGGTTTTTTTTTGTTCCTTTAGGATACTACTATGTTTATGTTCAGCCCCCTTGATTTGTCTTCCATATCTGCCATTCCATTATTTTTAATTTTGTTCACTTCATTTCACTTTGCTTACTGTTCTGAATCCTGATATCTGTCTCTCGATATTTATTATTGTTTTAATTTTGTTTTCTTCAAAGTCTGTTCTCCTTTATGTTGTATGGGCTTCATTTCTGCAATGGTTTGTTCCTTGCATCATTTTTCAAGATAGACTCTCCACACCTTTCTGTTTATTACTCATGTTTGAATGGGGCAGGTCCTCCAGAACCAGCTTCTGGTAGCAGATTGGAGTTTACAGGGATTTTCATCATGGTTGGTCACAGGGTGAGGTACATGAATTCTCACAGCCACTTGTCATTATTTCCCTCCAGCAAAGAAGATAAACCCTGCAAGGCTTTCCACAATGCAGACTTTTCTTCCCCTCATTTCACCAAATCCCATCTTTCTGCAAATATGAGTTATAGTATTACCAAAAACAGCTTGATTCTCTTGGGTCTTATTAAGAGAATTTCTAGGCAAGACCACAGCAGCATTTATTCAAAGACTAGTTCTCCCTCACTACTGAAGAAAAATCCTCTGAGCACTTCACCAAAACCCCATACACTTTGAAGTTTCCAGTTTGGCTGGTGGGAGCAGGCACCAATTGGGCACTATGTGGCCCTGGTGCCCTCCCTTCTCATCCTTTCTGGGTATTCTGTCTCTGGCCTCAAGTAGTTTCCTCACATGCACGTGCTGATCAATACTGTGCTGAATTCTTGGGGTCATCCTCTGCAGATCTCAGGTTTCTCTCTATGGTCAGCTATCCTCTCAATCTACCCTGCAAACTCTAGCCACCTAGACTTCCTCATATTCCCAACCCCATCTCAACTCAGGGGGCTCACTGGGCTCTGTCTGAGTTCTTCCTCCCTGCTCCATAGCCTGAAATTCTCTCAAGGCAATAATCTTAGGAAAATGGAGCTCTTACTTGTTTTCCATCTTTCATGGATCACTGTTGTCAGATGTCCAGATTTTGGAAATGGTTGTTTTATAACTTCTGGGGTTTTTTGTGGAGGGGGAAGTTGTTTCAGGTGGGAGGATAAATCTGGTCCTTGTTACCTACCTTAACCACAAGGAGAAGTCTAGGTTATGGTAAAATTATCTGTTTAACCCCAACTTTATTTCTATTAAAGACTTGTTTCAATGGGTATCCAGGAGAGCTCCCTCCGTATCTGGGGTTCCAAACAAAGAACTGTAGATTTTGTTACTCAGAATACGTCACTTAGTCTGGAGACCTAGGTGGTGATTGAGATCCTCCTTCAGCATGGTCCTGCAAGGCTACTAAACGTTTACTGCATTGGCAGCCCTTCATCTTTTGTCATGTCTCATCAGATGTCTCCTAAGTGTGTCTGTCCTAGGAGCAAATGTCTCCTATATTTGCTTTTCATTAACTTTAATGAATGCTTTGTGGGAGGAGCTATCATATTGACTCTGCCTTCTCTCCACCTGATGCTGAGCTTCTTATAAGTCAATACGCAAAGAAGCCCCTGCTCATGGCATGTAGCCTGCACAGTGTGACTCTTAAAGGGCATTTGCTGATGATAAAGAGGAATGCAAGGACATTAATAACATCTGTGGAAGCACAAGCACTTCATAAGGATTCAGCAGAGCAAATGGGTAGCTGAATTGACACCACTTCTTGGTTCCAGCTTGAATAAAAGTCTACATGTGTAAAATTAAGTATTTTTAGTTAAAATGTGCATTCTAGAAATGTTTTAATAACCATCTAGATAATAATGGCAAGATACAGGGTCACTAGGTGAAGGAAGAAAGAAAATATGTAGGAAAATAAAGCATATGGGAATACAGGCATGGCACACAATATGTGTTTGTATTTCTCAAAAGCTTAGTAAGAGACGCAGCTTTCCTCCTTGCTAACAGACACCCCTTATCTTGGATTCTATTAAGCATTCACTAATTGAAATAAAAATGAACCAAAACTTAGAAAAATGTGATAGTGTCAACTGTACTCAAAGAAAAAAATAATTACTAGTCACTCTAATTACACATGCAGAGTAAAGCAATTGCTTGCTATTTACTGGTATATGCCAAAACAACTTAATATTAATAAATATTTGTGAGAAATTACTTGTTAAATTTAATTAGTTAACAAAAGCAATAAAATAATTTTTAACTAAAAAGTACGTACACCCATAAGTAAAATGACCCCTTGTGTTCCAATATAGTGGCTTCTTTTAGAGCTGAAGGATAACATATCTGAATCCCTAATTACATACAAATCATGAGGGAGCAAAGGGGCTAAAGACCACATTGTCTCTTCCCAATGGAAAATTAGGAAAGAAAATTGCCAAAGGAAAAAAAAGAATGAAGATCGAAATAGGTCTTTTTTTTCTTTTAGATACTCTCTTCTTATCTTTAAGGAACATTATCTTTATTTTTATTCTGGTGAAGTAAAAATCCAAAGTTCTTGGAATTGCCAAGGGTAATATACAACCTTGAGGTCCTGAGAACTACTTCTGTGCTCTTACTGCCATGCCAGTCTCCAATGGGCTAACTCATTACAATTCTTAACGAATGAATTAATTGATATTTTCTTTGGAAATTACAACCAATTTGCAAAAATTAGTACTGATGACTTTTTCAACAGACATAAATAGTTGTGTAATTCTTACTAATAATTCCAACCACTAATCAGTGGTAATTGGAAAACAACTTGTGGGGTGGGGTGAAGGATTAGTGCTCTGAATTTCCCCCTATATGTCTGGAGGAAAAGGTTAAATGAAATGGCCTTACTTTGCCATCCCAGGAAATCAATTCTTCTAACATTCCTAGTATGGCAATAGCAAACCATATAAAAAACAGTTTTCCTTATTTCTCATTCAGTTATAAAAATTCTGCCCCTAACTGGTGTATGCCAAATCTTCCTCATTGTTAACACAGAAAGCTCATCGAATGGAATTATTCTAGTCTTCTACGCAAGTTTTATAACTAGGTTCTTCACTGAATTTTTTAAGTTTCTGAAATCCTGGGTAAAAGTTTCCTTGAGTCTTATTCCTTCTTGATGGAGTCTGCAGCAGAGGCGAGAGTAGGCAATGAAGGGGAGCAAGAAAAGGATAGTCCCTAAAGTAAACTTGTTTTCAGAGAGATGATTTACTAAATGACCTTCTTGGCATAGGCACCCAACTAACTTCAATCTGAACAAGGAAATAAGGTCAGACACTATCAATAAAGTACCACCATGGTCATTCCTCTAGTAACAGCAAATTAGCCCTGGAAAGGCACATGTATCAGCCTGAAAAATTCATGACAATTTGAATCTTCTGCCTAATTAGCCACAGTGGTTGATACAAGAGAGAGAAAAAAAACACAAAAAACATAGCCCATAAGTAACACTGTCAAATGGGGGGCATTTGCTGAAACTTTCTATTGAATGGCTGAATCCTTTGAAGTATCCAAATGACCAGTTAAATACATGGAATCAGGACCACTAGAAAGCTTTTATGTGATTATGTCATCACATTTAAGTATAAGTGACTCACAAAGCATGCATTAAATCACACTCACTGTCAAATAAGACATATAAGTGTATGCAATCTGAGAAGACTTCAAAAAGTTCAAGAAAAAGTGAAATTAAAAGATAATTTAAAGGATTAAACATAAACTATATTTCTCAACATAAGCTCCATCCAGGTAAAATGGCTGATGATACCAGCCATTTAAGCTATCCCTAAAGAACTGAGGGTCTTGAGAATTTAACTATGTCAAAGCAGTCTTTTTTACTAACTGAAGAAAAATGGGTGCCCTTAATAGATTCTTTAAGATTAGTAAACAAAAAGAATTCGGAAGAAGCCAAATCAGGACCACAGGGTGAATGCCTAATAATTTATCTTCAAAACTATCACAGAATTGCCCTCATTTGATAAGAAGAATGAGCAGGAGTGTGGTCTTTGTGGAGAAGAACTCCCTGGTGAAGCTCTGTCTGGTTGTTCTGACTGGTCCACTTTTGTGTTGACCGCACCACTTCCTGCCTCTTCATAACCATTGTTTTGATTGTGCTTTGTCTTCAGGATCGTATTGGTAATGCCATGTTTCATCTCCTTTTAAATTCTTTAAGAAATGCTGCAGGATCTTGAACTTACTTGTTTACAATGTCCTTTGAAAGCTCTGCTCTTGTCTGAAGCTGATCTGGGCTCAACAGTTTTGGCACCCATCAAACGAAAAGTTTGTTAAACTTTAATTTTTCAGTCAGAATTGTTTAAGTTTAACTAATGATAAGTCTATGGTGCTAGCTATTGTTTGTGTTGTTAGTCATTGTCCCTCTTGGCACCCATCAAATGAAAAGTTTGTTAAACTATACTTTTTCAGTAAGAATTGTGTAGCCTTAACTAATTAAGATGTCTATGTTGTTGGCTATTGTTTGTGTCGTTAACCATTGGTCCTCTTTAATAGGGTATAAACAAATTAATTTTTCCTTGCAAATTGACTTGGATGATCTACTGCTGTAGGTTTCATCTTCAACAGCATCTGATCCCTTCTTAAAATGAGTTACACATTGGCAAACTGCTGATTTTTTTTGAGGCATTGTCCCCATAAACTTTTCATAAAGCATCAATGATTCACCATTCTCCACTCAAGCTTTACCATAAATTTGATGTTTGATCTTGTTTTAATTTGGCAGAATCACGTTGTCCTGATAAGAGCTTTTTAAAACTGATGTCTTATCTTTCTTAGTCCCTCAAACTAGATCCTGTTCAGGAATATTATAACAAGCTAATATGAGTTGATTTTTGTGCAAAAATATTTTGAAATCCATGCATAATTTTTTCCTAATATGCATTTTCCATGAACTTTTGGAAGTTCCTTCATATTGATGTAAATTTCAAATAAATGTGAATCAAGATCAATAGAGTGACCATATACATGATTTCTTCAGAGACTAGAAATTTGCATTCATTCTAACTTTTCCACCAATGTATCAGTCTCTCTCCTCTATCAAAATAAGAAAAAATACAAACATGTGCTTGAACACTTATAGTGAAATGTATAATAACATGTCATAAATGTATTCATTCCCTTAGATCCAAATCATCTTTACTCCTCTCCAAAATCTTCACCTTAGTGCTTCCCTGGCAACACTAACAGATGGTCAGTGAGAATAATAAGAGTCTTTATAGCTACTAAAATTCTTAACAACTTAGATAAGAGTTGGCACAAAACAGACCTCCTCCATCCTTCTCTGTGTGTGGACATCCAAGAACTAAGGAGGGGAGAGAAATTTTCTGTGAGAAAAAAATAGTTATAAGAACTAATGATGAATATTTAGAGAATATTTTATTAGCTTTTCTTTTCTACATGGAATGGCACTGGATACGGTTGGACTTGGGGGCCTGGGTACAAAGCTGAATACAGACAAAGATGGGATATGGTACTTTTGCTTGGGATCTAAAGGATTAAAAGTGATCAAAGGGCAGTAAGGAAAATCAGAGACAATGAAACAAGGAATAGTCTACTTACCTTTTGCTCCAGGCAGTAGACTTCATAGAGCAGTAAAGCGAATTATGAGGTTACCTTGTAGGTTTCCAGCACACCTCACTTTGGCAAGCGGAAAAAGCTCTATGCAGGAAAAGAGAATATGCATTTTCTTTAGGCAGTCACATCATGTCACCTCTGAGGAAACAGCCTAATGGTGGATGGATGAATAGAATGTACCAAAACCTGAAAAGGAAAACCATTTTTCATCATTGAACTATTGTAATTGCTAGTTTCATACTGTTAGTCTACTTCTTTGTGATGTACCCCTACTGGTTATTGAATAAAATATGCATCTATATTTTTATGTAGATACAGCTATAGGTAATATATGTATATATTCTGTAAAATGCACACATATATATATATACGCTAAGTTGTATGCCATGTGATGAAGGATCCAAGACAAAGAAAAATGTGTGACTTTATTTGAATTCTTGAGCCCAGAAATCAATTTGTGTAGATAAAAATATACATGTGAAATATACCAAATAATGCAGTCTAATAAAATTCCCAGGTAATATGATGGCTAGGAAGTGAAACAAAAGTTAATATTAGAGCATGAAATTTTCAGATACTTTGGAAAGGTCTCTTGAGGATATCTAAAGGCTGGAGAGGGTTTGGTTCAATGGATGTGATGGGAAAATGGCAAAAGGGCAGAGGATCAGCATGAGAAAAGGTGTAGAGGCAGGTATGTGAACATTTCCTTGGAGATTAATAAATAGCACATCAGTGGTTGCCTGAGAGTCAGAAACCAATCCAGTGAGAGGGCTGCCTGACTCTATCTGGACCTTACCTTTTCTGAACTCCCACTGCTCCCTTCGTGAGTGACTATACATTAGGGGGAAGTGGAGACCACATAAGGCCAACATTTTGCTAAAGGAATTTACTTTCCTAGGCTCAGTGCTATCCCCTCAAAGGACCACCTTGCATACTTTCACTTAAGCATCAGGCATTCAAAAGGGTTCTAATTGTTCCTCATCGTGTCAATGTTAAGTTAGTTTTTGATGACTATCATCTATAATAATGTTAATATTTAACATATTTGCGCTAAGACAAAAAATTTTTTGGTTGCATTTTAGGAAATCCCAGGTCTCTGGCTGTGCCATCTGTTCAAAACAAGGTGTAATTTCATTGCTTTGGGGTATTTGGGCCTCCCTCTGGTTATCTCTTGAATTAGAGCCCATCTGGATGTCAACTCACAACTGTGTTTCCTGTAGATCCAAGAATAGCTTTTAGGAAAAAGAGTAAATACTGTGATGGTTAATACTGAGTTTCAACTTGATCGGATTGAAGGATACAAAGTATTGATCCTGGGTGTGTCTGTGAGGGTGTTGCCAAAGGAGATTAACATCTGAGTCAGTGGGCTGGGAAAGGCAGACCCACCTTTAATCCGGGTGGGCACAAACTATTCAACTGTGAGTGCAGCTAGAATATAAGCAGGCAGAAAAATGTGAAAAGAGAGACTGGCCTAGTCTCCCGGCCTGCATCTTTCTCCTGTGCTGGATGTTTCCTGCCCTCAAACATCGGACACCAAGATCTTCAGTTCTGGAATTCAGACTGGCTCTCCTTGCTCCTCAGCTTGCAGACGGCCTATTGTGGGACCTTGTGATCCCACATGTGATCATGTGAGTTAATACTACTTAATGAACTCCCGTGTATATATATATACTATTAGTTCTGTCCCTCTAGAGAACCCTGACTAATACAAATACCAAAGTGTTGGGTCAAATTATTTATCATCTGGGATGGTGTCCACCAACCAGTCTTGCCTATTCTGCTACAGATATTCTAAAGCTAAAATGTGAGCTTTGTGTTCTTTCTCTGTGTTAGCAGTTGATGAAAGACAAAACTAAGGAACGAAAGCAAGTAACTTTGTTAAAACAAATTCAACTCACTGAATTTGTCATTTTCATTATTATAAAAAAGATATTTTGACTCAGAACCTTTAAGAAATACAACTACCACTATCTAAAAACAATAAAAGAAAGAAAATGATCTCAGTCAAAAGCAAAGGAACTTGGTGATTTTTTAGCCTATCACTGATGAGTATTACTGATGATGGCTGGAAGTAGGCAAGTGAGAGTCATTTTAAAGATGTGAATCGGGAAAAAACTCAAATGGCTCAGGAAGACTAAAACACAAAATGTTGACTGATCAGGATTGGCTGATGGATTTAAAAAACTGAAAACAAAATCATTCTTGTAAAATTTGAACCCTTCCAAGAGCTTTCTGCCAATATACAGCTCAGAGATAAATCTGCTCAATCCTCTGGACACTAGGAAGGACCCCAGAAAGCAGAGTGCTAAATTAATCAAGGAGATTTTTCTTAGGCTTTGGTTTGGGTTAAAAACTAGGTATTCCTGGGATATATCACTCTAAACTGATATTGACTGTGTTTACTTTGAAGTGATTAAAGAATGTGACAGCAGGTTTTATTAAAGAGAAACAGAACTAGGAAGGTGAAAGTTTTTGGTTCTGGAAACCTGAAACAGATGGAGAAGGAACCAGATCGGAAGAAATATAGACTAATAAAGATGGGACATCAAAACAATGATAGTCAAGGCACGGCTTATTTCTGCATCCCATTAACTGATGTGTGAGGGCTCAGTGACAATGAGATGCCTGAAAGGTTAAGAGAAATTTTAGGGATTTCACATGTATCTAAGGCTACACTGTCTACCCCAGATGTGGCCACCACAGCTGACAAATCCTTTTATTTGCCTTCTTCCACCCCTTAAGAACTGGTGAAAGTTCATGTTAAAGATTTAAGACATTGATATTTCTCCTGTGGTATAAAATGACAGGATTGCCTCCCAAGAAGCACAGAATGAGGGTTGGACATATTTTTTATTTACTAAAGCAGCATTTGCCTAATGTTCTGTATTTTTTCTGAAAAACATATTGAGAAAACCTGACCATCAATGTATCAAAACTCCTTAACCATTTCTTTCAAGTATTATGCAGCACAGATATGTACCCTCCTTCCCAGACCATGTCACCTTGCTATTTTATTTTCCATCACACTAAAACTTGGGGACAGGGAGACAGCCAGAGAGAGAAACACAGAGGGGGCAATATAATCATATGAGATAGAAAATAGATGTAGGGACATGAGAGAGACTGACAAAAATGTATAATGGCTGCTCTAGAAGTCAAGAAGGGAGGTCCTTGTACTAATACCAAGAGATCCATTAAAACCATGTCTCGTATGATCTTCTCTAGCTTTGCCAGTAATAACGAAGAAAGGCAAGAGGAAAGGCATAGCATCACCTGCCATCTTCACCTTCGTCTAGGCATCTTCTCCATCTGGCACTGCAGACACTCCACAGTATGGCCTGACCCGTCTCTGTAGCCTGTACCTCCTCTTGTCTTTGACAAGCTCCAGGTTGCTCTCCATTGCTCATGTCATCCCTTCTTATGAAACACCCTTCCCTCTCATCTCTACTTTCCTCCATTCCATCTATTCTTTACCATGAACCACAGAAGGTTTCTCCTTGGTGATACTCTCACTGCCCCTTCCAATGAAGTAGGATGTCTTCTTTCTCTGAATAACCAGAGATGTTTGTTCAGACCATGCTTCTAACACTTAAAATATTCTGCCTTATTTGATCCAAAAATGTTTATGGAACACACTATGTGCCAAGCTCTCTTTTAGGTGCTATTCCTTGCCTTCATGAAATTTAAGATGATTTGTATCCAGTGTCCCTAAAAGTTCTTTAAAAGAGGGCTAATTTCATTCATCTTTAGGTCTTCTGCCTACCCACTGAACATAGAAGGGGTTAGAAAGTCTCTGTCAAATCCAGTGGAATATAATTCCAATAGCAAATATTTCTTCTTTCCTTGAAGGACTGTGTTCTGTAAGATTAGTCCTTGTTCCTATTACTATTACTGGTTCCCTGCCTGTAGCAAAGAAAGTTTCTTTCTTTCTTAGAAAAGCAAATGCATACAAGATATCCTGGGGATGTTAAGAAGGCCCTTCTGGCTGGAGCGCTTTGGTAAAGGTCCAGGAATTTCCAAGGTTTTGTGAACCTCCTAATATAGCCTGTTCTGTCTTGTTTTTCATATATTCTCTAAGGCATCTGCAAATGCCCAATGTTGAAAAACGTATCAAAGAGAAATTGTTCTTAGTTCTGAGGGGGAAAGCTACCGGGTTGACTGCTCTCAGGAGTTTCTCTGGAGTATCATCTTCCAGACTGAAGAACTGCAGTCTACCCTCGCTAGTAAAAATGTAGTGGAAGCCATGAGTTAATGGGATCTCAGGGAAAACTCTTTTATATGTTCACGTTTGAAGTCTGTGTTTTGGGGATTGTGCCATAAAACCTCAATGAGTATTTATGTAATACATGAATGAATCAAAGAATAACAAAGTGCAAGTTTGGCAAACAGTGGCACGATTGTGCTGCAACACAATTATCAACCACAGCACAGCCAGTTTGGCCTGCTCCTGGCTTCTCCACAATGTTGATATTTGTTCATATTGCTCAATGCACCACCATCTTCACGGTGTGTCTGTCTTCTCTCTAGAAGTTTGCCATGAATGAGGGAACTTCACCTTTTTTTGTTTTTAGTTAGCCCTACAGTTCTTTTTATGTATGTATGTATGTATTTATGTTGAAATGGAGTCTCGCTCTGTCACCCAGGCTGGAGTGCAGTGGCATAATCTTGGTTCACTGCAACTTACACCTCCCAGGTTCAAGCAATTCTCATGTTTCAGCCTCCCAAGCAGCTGGGATTATAGGCATATGCCACAACAAATGACTTTTTTTTTTTTTTTTTTTTGTATTTTTAGTGGAGATGGGGTTTCACTATGTTAGCCAGGCTGGTCTTGAACTCCTGACCTCAAGTGATCTGCCCACCTCAGCCTCCCAAAGTGCTGGGATTACAGGCGTGAGTCACCACGCCCAGCATAGCTCTATAGCAGAGCTGAGTACATAGAAGTGGGCTGAAATGAACAAGAGGAAACTGATCTTGTAGGGATATATATGGCCCAGCCATACTACAAAGTCTCTCAGACCTTTAATATCCTAAAATGCATCAGCTGTGTCTTTTTCAATATGTGTAGTCCTAGGTATCAATTGTTCTTTTCTTCAAGATGACTTTTTAAAAAAATAATATTGTTCCCAGACTCCAAAAACATTATCTATGACAGAGAGGGAGAGAGAAAAGACAGAGTACACACACATATAATAAAAATTAACCATTATATGTCATGGTCCCATGGTAACAATATTAACCTCTTCCTTCTATCTTTTCTTATGAATATACATATAATATAAATACACACAAAAACATAGAAGTATAAATATCACATCATTAGCATGGTACAATTTAAGCAAGCCATGCGTTGTCATTTTTTTATCCTCTCCGAACCCTGATTGTCCTCTTTAACAATGAACCCTGGTTGAGACGTGTCTCTAAAACCCCGAATCTGAACCTTTAAAATTTACCTTGTAGAAACTTATGATTCCTAGCATTTCACTTGGTCTATTAGTTAGAAAGCTCTTTGGGAACTTCAAGAAGTTAAAAAATTGGACTATTTCCCATAGATGCCTTTGGCACATAAGTTCTGATGAATTTTTAGAACAATGAATGAATATTTTGGTAATCCTATTCTCTACAATTCAAGATATGGGATCTTGATGATGGAGTAGGAACCTGGATGGCAACCAGAAGCCAAGCAGAAGCATCTCACCATGCGAGCTGCTCTATTATCTCACTACTCCAAAGTGATGGTGGTCATGGCTGCCAAATGTGTGGTGATGGCCACATGCATGCTGAGACCTTCATGGGGAAATGTCAGTCCAGCAGGAATAAAGCACAAAGCATGCTTATTTGTTTCATTTTAAAAAATATTTTGTCTTGCACAAATACTTTACTTAGAGGAAATTTTCCAAGTCCACCTAATAAAAGTGTGGCAGGTTACCTTGGCTATTGTCAGCATCAGCTCTAATAACATGAACTACTTTCTGAAAATAAAGAAAGTAATGTCTTCCCAGCTCTAGTTGTTAGCACAAATACTCTCCCACAGATTTATGGGAAAATCAGCTTCCCAGGAGGATGGTTGAGAGACCCACTGATGGTCCTTCAGGGGAAGAAAGAGAGGCCTAACTCACCTCACTGGATTTGTCCAAAAGCAAAGTATTTGGAATTCAGGAAATCTTCAGAGGTTGGGATTAATTAAACATGGCATTAATAACTAGTGAAGTAAATGGTGTATCTGTTGATACTAATAATAGGTCAAAACTCATTCACCAGGACTCTTTATCAACAAGAATGTTTCTGTGGGGTGTGGGTATGACAGGTCAGTTGTAACTAAACAGGGTCAGAGATGGCTGCCAGCCATAGAAAATCTGAAATTTTTCTGAAAGATGCCAATACGGAGTTAGAATAGTTAATGGTCCAGGTTATCCAGAATATATATGATCTCTACCACCCATGAAAGAAATGCAAGATAAAAGTGGGCACTAGTGGGTTATACACTCACAATTGACAAAGAAGCTTATAAAAACAATAGTGCAAAAATAGTGCCCATTATGCTTTGTAGTTTTTTCTTTTACAATTATCCCTTAAATTTTTCATTTGTTGATTTTTAAAATGAGATAAATGTTACTAAGACCCTTATACTATGTTCCTTAACACGCCTAGCATGTAAGACATTCAATAATTTTTAATGTTTTCTAATTGATCAGTTTCTGTCCAGTTTCAATTACATTTTTATGAATATTTTATCCTTATGTTATAAACTCTGGTGTATTGTAGCATTCAGGGTTTTCTCTCACTGAATCATGTGACGTTTAAAATAAAAATGATTTAAAGGGCAAGTAGGGTCGGGCGTGGTGGCTCACGCCTGTAATCCCAGCAGTTTGGGAGGCTGAGGCTGGCAGATCACGAGGTTAGGAGATTGAGACCATCCTGGCTAACATGGTGAAACCTCATCTCTACTAAAAATACAAAAAATTTAGCTGGGCGTGGTGGTGGGCACCTGTAGTCCCAGCTACTCAGGAGACTGAGGCAGGAGAATGGAGTGAACCATTCCAGGAGGCGGAGCTTGCAGTGAACCGAGATGGCACCACTGTACTCCAACCTGAGAGACAGAGCGAGACTCCGTCCCAAAAACAAAAAAGTGGGGGGCAAGTAGGAAGTCTTAAACTCATTTATTTAAGTCTTAGTATTTAAGCAAACCTCTTTAACTGCTTGGGACTCCAATAGCTTTGTGGATCTGTGTTGATTCTGCCTATTCTGTGTATATTACATGTATATTGTCATTAAGAGAGACTATATGTGAAAGCCTGAAAAAGGTCAATATACTATGAACACTGAAAATAATACCATCATCATCATTAAGGAAGATAAGCACTGCAATGCAAAACTATTTTTTTTTAAATCACTTCTCACACTTGTTACTTCTGTACTAGAAACCTAGTAGACACCTAAACCTACCTTATCCTAAAGACACATGACCATACATCCCTGACACTATCACCCAATACAACCCACATCGAGACCAAGTTACTGGTGCTTGTTACTGGTGTTTTTCACATGAGCAGCATGAATATTTGTAGTTTTTATCCTCTCTCCAAAATAAGCAACTGCATCGTGCTGACTGGATATGACACCCTGTTTCATGTTTTTCAGAAACTATGTTTTCTTGGGAGACTGTTAATTGGTGGCCTGCAGCTGACCACCAATAGAGCTACAAGTCAGTAACTGGAGGACTTTGTGCTACAGTGTAGCATCCACTGAAGTGAGGGCACAAAGGCTTGTGCTGCTTCATGGTGAAAGGAGGGTGAAGGTGGATGACAAATGAATGACCAAAGGGTCAACGTCTTGATTGCCTGTCCTATGCCTAAAGTGGAGGCTCGAATTGCAAGAAAAGACACAGTCCTCTTCTTCAAGACTTATCCAATCTAGTTGAGGTAATGAGCATAAAACATATTTTAAAAACACAAAATATAAGATACTGTCCTCATGAGTGGACGTGGATGGCAGAAAACATGCTGAAGGAGTTCAGAAAAAGTAACCTGAAGGTTTCAGTGATGGGGAAAATTCACAGAGGAATTGAACTTGTGCTGCGCTTTACAAGCACAGGTGGAACACCTGGATGTATGGAGGAGAGAATGGGAAGTGAGGATGCTGGCCTATACCAAGCAGATGGGCTGTGTGGGGAATAGTGGGATAATGAAAGGTCTTGACATCTTGTCAAAGTTTAGATTCAGTGCAGCTGGAAGTGAAGACCCACTAGAGATTTTGAGTTGGGAATAGCCTGGCAATATCAAACAGCTGAAAATACAAAACAGCAATCAGTTTGGGGCTTTTCCCATGGGTATAGAGAACTGAGGGATTAATTCAGGTATGACAGACTGCATATTTCCTATGGCCTCCAAAGTATACCCAGCATTTCTAATGCACAGCCCTCCACAATCAATGCAGGTTTATGGGTGTCCAAGCCCCATCATAAGACAGGGTTTATTCAAGAGCAAGTTGTTGAAGAAAAAGAAAGCTGTGAGTTAAAATGATTGATAGGGGTGATGGTTAATTCCCAAATTAGGCACTCCTAAACCGGTGAAAATTTACAAAAATACCTCTGTTCAGAATTTAAGACAATTAATCCAGAGATACCAGTCTTTTCCTTTGTGAAAGGAACAGTGGTTAAAAGCACAGCTCTACAACTTGCTGTGTGACCTTGGATAAACTTATTAACCTCTCTGGGCCTTGGTTCCCCACTTATAAAATGAGCAACCAACTTAGGGGTATAACTTACGGCTATGTTATAAGAATTAAAGGAACTGATATTTGTAAATCACTTAAAACAGTAAGAGTTAAGGACAGTAAGAGAAAGCAGAATTTCCCTAAGTATTAAAGTGTGTCATAGAGTTTTGTTTAATCCGCTAAGAGATATAAATATTTTAAGAATTCTAGAGAATTAATTATAGTAGTGTATCTCAACATGGATGGATTGCGGGAATTATGCAGATTTATATTTTCTGTTGTCATAACTGTGGAGTAGAGGTATGGAGGAAGGGGGAGATACTGTCATCTAGTGGGCAAAGACCAGGGATGCTTCTAAGCATCCTATAATATACAGGATAGCTCCCACATAATGAAGACTAACTCCGCCCAAAGTGTCAGTACCTTCAAGGTTCAGAAACCCTGGATTATATGGACTTGTTGCTATTCATTATGAACAAGAGAGTCTCACGAAGAACGTCATGGCAGAGTGGGAACAAAAAGAAAATCCTGAATCTATCTTCTAATGCACCCCTTGAATTCTTTATATTCCTCTGCTAAGCCGTTGTTCAACTGTGGTCACTGATTAAGGTTTTCTACTGTAGGCTTTAAATCAGGATATAAGGAGTGAACACTGAGAAAGCGTTTTCTCAACTCAGTCCAGCACGATGTGCTAGCATCATCAATATGTTCATTTTTGTGCCAAATGGACTGTGTTGTAGAGAAGGAACAAAATCTCTTCCCTCAGGGATCATTCTCTTTGGTTGAAGAACCAAGAGCCACACCTAGAAAATTATTAGGAAGTCTCATACAACTGTGTGTGACCAAGATTGAGAACATAACTCGAGATCACAAGTGCCCCAGCTGGTCTTAGAAAGAAAAAACTGGCATAGCTATAGATTTTGTGAAGGCTTGGAGGTGGCTATCAAGTGTAAGTTAAGCTTGAGAGGTGAATAGGATTTCAGTGGATGAGGGAAAAGCATTCTTTTGAACAGTACTATGATTAGTAAAAGTGTGGTGGTGGGAATATTCGTGTGTCCAAATGACGGTGAGGCATTCTCTCTGGAAGGACTGTTTCAGGGGCTGGAAGGTGAGTGGAGAGAAGCTTGGTGAGAATAGAAAATAACTTTAAATAAAGAGGGAGCTGGTGAAAGCGTTTATTTTTTCCATTATGGAAAAATTTGTTCAAGGTCTTCATGCATGAAAACAACACAAAGCAAAAGGTGTTTAAAAAGCCTGGGCTGTATCAGCATGAAGGTAGACTTTAGCAAGGAAAGAACACGGATGAATCCCACTTCCTGCCCTTGCTATGAGGTGAGGAAAGGGGCCGTCTGCCCTGGAGTCCAACGCATAAAGCACAAGCTGCTAAATCAGTTGTGCTTCCTGGGAAAGGTGTTGTTTAACCTAGCAACAGTTTTAAGTTTGTACACATTTGCATGCCGAGATGTGCTACCACACAGTGCCATTTACAAACACCACCACGAGCCCAGCCTTTAGCTTGGGGTGGGTATTCATGTTTACTTAGCTATGTGGGTTTCTTTTTTTCTTTTTTTTTTTTTGGTTGCTAAATTATACATGTAAATCAATATGTATCTTGAATTTACATACCAAATGCAAATGGTGTGACTGTCACTTTTTCTCCTGTTCCATATTTGTTCTCTGCAGAATGAATACCATATGCACCTTCACTGAATCACTCTGGGCCTTTGCCCTTCTTGCTTCTCAGAAAATCGTCATGGATGAAGTGGAAGGAAGATTTCTGCAGGGCATTCCAAACACACAAGCAGTGAGGGCTTACTGCACATAGCCTAATAATAGGAGTTCAGAATCGGAATTGGACAGTTAATGTAAACTGAGGAAGCATGGCCAATATCAGACAACAGTGGGTGATGGGAGCTGCTGTGACCGGAGAATGGATGCCTCATTTACAGATACTACGTTTTAAAAGAGAACTAAACCTGCTGGGAAGTAGGGAACAGACACTAGGCCAAAGGGCCTAGGAGCTACTCGTTGGCTACCATTGTCATGGGCTGTATGTGCCAGCCGTCAAAGTGTAGGTCAAAGGTCATAATTCCTCCGAGGGATCTGGTCCCCTGTGCCCCAGTGCCCTTGTCAAGGATAAGCCCTGGCACGCCTACGAGGTGATCAGCATTGAGCTGTAGTCCCAAATTCCTTATATGATGGTTCCCTCTTTTCTTGGCTGACCTGCAGTCTTTTGGGGGCCTAGGACTCCAGCTGGTCAATTTGGGCAGGGCCCAGGACGTTTTCTTTCCCCTTCTGGCCTGTGCACGTGGACTTGGAGACAGCACGGCTCATTTGCCTTCCTGATTAGTCAGTTCAGTGGTTATAACCAAAGCCCCACCCTGAAACCCTCCCCAGGAAATCCTGCTCCATCATTAATTTAAAAAAACAATATCAAATAGACTCTAAGACATGAATTCTGGGAATATTTTGGAGCAGAAAAGCAAATTAGCTTTCCCCTGGTCCCTCTTCTAATTCCAGCTTGAAAATTCTACCCTTAATTCTGACATTGTCTTTCTTCATGTGAAATAATTCCTATTAACTGCATAAAATTGGCAAGATTAATTCTGAGGGTTTAAAAAAAAAACAAAAACTAAATTTGAGTTTGATCCTTTTCACCAAATCTCACTGCAATTTTTTTTTTTCTGCTAGTTCAATACAGTTTCCCATTAAGAACTATCAAATTCAATCAAGGTACTCAATTCTTATAGTTCAGCTTTCCTGAAATCGAGCACTCTTCCGTCCTTCTCAGGGAACTTTGCTAACAACATGCATAGAGTTGTCACTCAACCTTAGTTACATCAAACAGATGCATTTCTGGTCTTTCATATCTAAGACAGAAGCAATAAGACCTTAATCATTTCCAAATGGAAACAAAGTTCTCCAATCATTGACAGCCATGCTGTGTCAGCATGGTAGATTCCATCGTCCCATCCAATTGGTGAAAAGAGCTCTGCTCCTTTCCTTCTGACTTCTCCCCACTCCTCACCTGTTGAAGGGCTTCTTTGGGAATCCAATCATATTTGAAGGGCAATGGCTAATTTCAAAGACCAAAACATTTCAAACTTCTCACCAACCTTTAAGAATGAAAGTGAATGCTCAGAATACCCTAAAATAACTTAAGCTGTGCTTATTTAATTTACTTCCTCCATACCCACATGCACATATATCACTTTTTGTGTGCGTGTGCTAGGAGAGAAGGTAAACCGATGTACACTGTAATGGAACCACTAATGAGCTGATGCTATCTACTGGCCTCTTTAAAATGCTGTTCCCTTCCTGTTTTGCATTTGTTGGGTTATAATTTTAAATTACCTATGCATCCCCAGCTCTCCTCCTTACCCCGTCTCTCCAGTGCTTTCCTCCCCCTTTCTTTCTGTAATCTAAGAATGACATTTTCTTAAGAATAGAGATTCATACTTTTACATGCGCACACACATACATATATGTGCACAGACCATACCTTACGATCACCCAATTTTAGGTTGAAAAAGGCATGTGTGTGTGCACAAACGGTCCTTCTCTGTAGCTCCCTTCTTCCAAACAATGTTCTGAGCTTCAATTTCCAGGCATACAGCATTCTTTGTTTGCTAGGGATTCTTTGATTCTTTTTTGACGCAGTCTTGCTCTATCGCCCAGGCTGGAGCGCAGCGGCAAGATCTTGGCTCACCGCAAGCTCCGCCTCCCGGGTTCACGCCATTCTCCTGCCTCAGCCTCCTGAGCAGCTGGGACTACAGGCACCCGCCACCATGCCTGGCTAATTTTTTGTATTTTTAGTAGATACGGGGTTTTACCGTGTTAGCCAGGATGGTCTTGGTCTCCTGACCTCTTGATCCACCCGCCTGGGCCTCCCAAAGTGTTAGGATTACAGGTGTGAGCCACCGCGCCCAGCCGACAGTAAGCTTCTTAAGATCTGGGACAGAATCATCCTTTCAGCACTTATCCAAAGGCTGGACATACGAACGTTGCTGAGTGAATTTTGACTGATAAGCACTCTAAGCCACTGGGATGAAACTCTACAGTTGCACACTGCAGTCAATTCCGTGAAGTAGCAACGCCACGTAAGTCAGCTTCTTAACCACTGAGTACTTACCCAAAGAGAACTCTGCCCTCCAGGAGAGTAAACATCATTTGGACTCTTAACATTGCGAAGTTGGTCAGTATCGGGGTGGAAAGGGCTTTAGAGACTGTTGGACTCAAATGCCTTGCTTTACAGATGGAAAATAGGGTGATGAGGTGAAGTGACTCACTCAAGGTCACACCAGGAGTTGGTGGCAGGCTTGGATCCTAGAATGCACACTGATCTCCTTTCCTCGCCTGCTCTCTCCCTTCCAATCCCCGCCCAGCCTCCATGAAAGAGACTCTGAGGCAGAATGTCAATTTCCCTGTCAGGGGTGTTTGATTTGGCTGTGAAATAGAGGCTTGTTCTCCCTCAATATCATTTATTGGCTTTTTTTCTTGTAATTTTGTAACTATTTGGATTTTCGGGGGGGGGGGAAGGGGTAACTATTTGGATTTTTTTCTCCAAACATATCTCCAGACCTGTAATCTCCCAAGCTACTTGTCCACAATCACTCTCTGCTCTCCACAGGAGGGAATCATCTGTGGAGTGGCTGCCAAAACTCAAGAATATTCTTCACAACATGCCTCCGCCAGAGCGGACCTCTAGGCCCACCATCCTGCTCTCCCTTGGATTCTTGCTGCATCTTTCTCCGAAAACTCAGGTGTCGCTCAGCATTGGATTTGTGTACTGTTAGCTTCTTCCACTCCCCCCTCCTTTGTTTTTCCTCCCTCCCTCTCCCCTTTAAGCAGACATTTGTGTTCAAAGGCACTGTACCCTATCTGGCTCTAGTCTTTTCCCAGGAAATTCCTCCTCCCCAGCCCTGGACCTTACAGTGACCTCCTACAGAAGTTGTTTGGCTATTTCTTCTAAGACTCAAGGCCCTTCCATGCTACCTAAGAAGCTCCTTTCTAGGGAATCTCTTTTAAACCACCAAATAGAGTACAATACCTGACTTTGCTGTTTTGCTTAATTACTTTGTATAACATTTGGTAAATACTATAATATTCTGACATATAATTTGGAGTACATTCCTTGTGGTATAAGTGGTCTTTTTTTTTTAATAAAAACTATTTACATTCTCAATCTAAAGGTTCATATCACAACCCTGTATTACAATATTGTACTCAAGACAAAATCAGATTACATGTGGACTCATGATGCCTCAGGAATGTGGTTTGCATACTGCTGTTATTTTCCATAAAACATGCTATTGCAGCACAAGAATTCTGAGAGTATCCAGCACTCTGAGCAAGGTAAAATATAAAATTTAAAAGTTAAAGAGAAACAAAAAACAAAGTGGTGTCTTATTAAAGAGGAAGAAAAAGGAGGTAAGGAGAGAGGCTATTTTTTTTTTCCAAATTAGCCGTTCATTATTACAAGAATAAAAAATAGACAAATTATCTTTTCCAAAGTGCCCAGACAGTCTTCACGAAGTCCCTAGCGTCCTCTCCACCATGCAGAGGCCTCCAGCTGTGCCTGCCTTTCCCACCCCGGGGGCCCTTATTAGCTGTGACACACACATGCACACGGCAGGCCTTGCTCTGTCTTCTGCTTACTCCAAGCATTTCATATGAATCCCTTCCCTCTTCCCCTGAAGTCGCTTTCCTAATATCTGTTTTCATTTTCCCCCAGTTTCAAAGATGTAGGTTTTCTGAACAACTGAGCCCTGCCTTTCCTCTTCCACCCTTCATCCAGAGTAACAAGGGTCTCTTCTGTCAGGCCTGCCAGGCCTCAGGACCTTCTTGGCCTGAGTTGTCAGCTTGCCGGGGGCAAGGTGATACCCTGTGTGGCCTATTTCCAACAATACCCTGCCCGTTAGTCTAACCAATCAGCTGGGGAAGGCATAATGTCTGTGCCAGCCTCTTGGTCCATGGGCTACGTGGGTGCACAGCATTGCACTGTCCTCTTTCAGGAATGAGAGATTCTATAATAATACAAAGGGAACTCTGCCCTCCAGGAGCTGAGAGTCTGGGCAGAGAAAAGGTACATGCACACGAAAAGAAATAAAGAACACAAAGTAAAGAGCCATTTAGAGTAAATTATGGTGTAGGCAGTGGGTGCTTGAACAAGGAGAGCAGGAACGCGTCCTCATGGGAGAATGGCAGGAAGGGCTAGATAGAAATGGGGGCTTTAGGAGGACTGGAGTGCTCATGGCTCAGAAGGGGAGGGAGAGAGCCGATGCAATGCCCTCCACTACAGCCTTCTTCCTGGTACCACCTGGCAGCTTTAAGAAAGCAATGAAGCTACAACAGCCAAGTACAGTCAGAAGGAGGTTTGGGGGTTAATGAGTTTTGTTAGCGTGTTACTTTAATTGCTGTCGTTATTTCTGTACATATGCCTAGAGGCTTGCAGTGAATGCATTTTATTATTAATATTAAGCATTTTGTACAGCACTTTCTGTTTGCAAAGTGCTTTACAATCATTAATTAGTTATTCCTCCTGACACCCTGGCGAGGTGATCCAGGCCTCATTCACTCCCCTGCTCGGTTATAAATGACAGCCCCAGTGTGTTGAGGTTAAATGACTTGGCCAAGGTCACCAGGCCCATCAGGGAAAGGCTAGGATTAGAATTCCCTTGTCTCCCTTTAGGCTGGGGCTGATACTGCTGGACCCAGCAGCTTCCCTGGACAGTGCTCATAAATGTTACAATCAATAAATAAATGAAGCCAGAGGCAGGAAAAAAATGGTTCCTAGGCCTCATTGCTAAGGCCTAGGGACACCTCTGTCACAGTGGCAGCAACTAGAAATTGCTGAGAGAAGACCAAAACTGAGCTCCAGTAATAACATAACCTTCCGCATTCTCATAGCCGGTTTTAACGCGTCCTCCTGGAGACCCTCGCTGTCCTTGTTGCTGACTCCTTTGAGTCCATTTCCTTTGCACATTCCTTTTTAACTCTGAAGGCATTTACTGCCCAAAAGGGCTCCGAGATGTATAATAACATGGTGATGCCTGAAAGAGCACCGTGTCAATTTAATTTGAACCAATTTGACAAGTCTGATACACTTTCAGGACAGCAGCCCACCACGAGACGACACAAGACTTCTCTTGTTAGGTTCTTACCCTGGCTATTTCTCCTGGAGGTAATTGCCCTAGATCAAGAGACCGATTGTAAACACGTTATGTTTTGCTGACAACACAAAGCTGGGGAGAAGCAGGAACTCCAGTGTGAGAGGCAAGGAAAATACAACACGATGTGCTTCCCTCTCTAAGCTGCTACGCGGCAAATGAAATTCAGTATTGACAAACGCACATTAATGCCATTGGCCAGGGAGAGGGGCGGACAGGAAAATGCTGACCTGCAGAAGGAACATTTTCTAAAGGTGTCCCTGGGCCGCATTGCTGGAAAATTCACAGAGGGAATCACTAGATTCCAGAGACTCTGGGAATTGTATTTTTATTTTAAAATAATTCATCAACTTAGAAAAACATTTCCCCCTACCTTACTTCTTTTGCTACACCTGCCCACGCCCACTCTCTGGCACTTCTGCCAACCGGAGTAGCTCCTAAGACATTTCCCAGGGATTAGTGATCTAAGCCAACATCCTGTAAGGAAATAGAGATTTTTCTAAAAACAGGAGTACCCGATTTAAATCCCCTGATGACAGATGTTTTTTAAAAGAAAAACCTGTTTTGCCTCAATTCAGGCAGGACGAGCCCAGCCTTGATTTATGTTCATTACTCTCACAATCTTCCTTTCAGATGTGAGAGGGGATCATGATTGTTCAGTTTGTAGCACATTTCTCACTTCCATTTTGATGATATTTCCAGAAAAATGTCAGAACCAGATGGGCCACCTTCCCCCGCAACTCCTAAAGTTAGCTTTACCTTCAAGGAGAAGAAAACACCATCAATGGTTTAGCACATCCTTCACAAGTTTTCCTTTTTTGGTTTGTTTACTTGTTTTAAGCAATCCTTCCCTGTGCTAAAATGAGCATATACTAGGGATCTGTCACCCTGCTACGTGCTGGATAGTCGGGGTGGGCAGTAGTTCGTGGACACATGAGGAAAAGATATCAGACTCTGTTCTCAGGGAACTTACCATGGGGGTGAGAAAAAAAATAAAAGTGGACTTAAAAATAACAACTCTGCTCAGCTGTACTAGAGATGGGTCAGACGCCGACAGATAATCAGTGTGACAGGAATTTGTGGGTCAGGGATAAGAATAATCTACTGGGAACTCATAGTGGAAGAAAGGTTTCAGCAAGGCCTTGAAGAATGAATGCCATCTATCTACACGCATGCCCACAAACAGACACCTATGTTTTTTCCCTAATCTAAAAGTCCCATCTGACCTAGAATCACTGATCATTGCTCTTTGAATTCTACTTGACTGCCCTCAACGTTCTAGAAGCTGGAGAGGAATTTGGTTTGGGGTTCATTTGGTTCACAGTAAAGGCATCTCAGGACAGCCTCTGTATTTGTGGTTACAAAAATACAAGAGCACAAGACCTTATTCCAGGACACAAAGAACTTGGTTTTCTTCAGTGTGGCTTTTTTTTTTCTAGTGAGGCTCTAAATGCCTGAGCCAAATCCCCAGGGCTCCCACGGGGCACTGGGGCTCCTAGAGGAGGGCACGTACTGATTTTTCCTGGACAGTACTTGATTGTCAGAACCACTGGCAGAGAACCGCCGTTCCGCATGGCTTCTCTCATTCCACTGACACCCAGGGCACTGTAGATCCCTGGTCGACAGTGTTTTCAGGGTGGCACTCCCTCACTGTGCACATTTTTGAGTGCCTTTGTAACGAAGTGTCATTGTTTGAGTAGTTCTCAGTAATAATATGGAAATAATACCTAGTATTAATTAAACACCTATTGTTACTGTGTGTAACTCACTATGCTAAATGCATTGCAATATTACTTTATAGAATCCCCAAGACAGCCCTCTGAAGTAGGCATATCCATTATTCCCATGTTTAACATGAATAACCTCAGGCTTAGAGGGGTTGCTAAGAATTTCAAGCTTATACAACTAGTAATTGATGGTGCCGTGGGTAAAGGCAGCTATAGCTGACTCCAAGCTTTCTGCTCTTAATCCCCACCTCCTTATATGACCCAAAGGAGAGGACAATACAGTATATATACAGAATGGCTGCTCTTCCATCTCAACTGTTTTTAACCCAGATGAAATCTTGAAGTTAAGAAGAAAGACATGAACCACCAAAACAGATATCAAAATTTCCACATACTGACCGGGTGCAGTGGCTCACGCCTGTAATCTCAACACTCTGGGAGGCCCAGGCGGGCGGATCACGAGGTCAGGAGATCGAGACCATCCTGACTAACACGGTGAAACCCCGTCTCTACTAAAAATATTTTAAAAATTAGCCAGGCATGGTGGTGGGTGACTGTAGTCCCAGCTACTCGGGAGGCTGAGGCAGGAGAATGGCGTGAACCCGGGGTCGGAGCTTGCAGTGAACAGAGATCGCATCACTGCACTCCTGCCTGGGCGACAGTGCGAGAGTCCATCCACGTACTGATGTACTTACTTTTGACTCATAAGAGAATCATTCTGTGACTACTGAATATTCTTTTACAAATAATTATTATCTTTTGTTCCTGTTGCTTACAAAAGCAAATGAAACAGAGCAACTACTCCCATTTTAACCTATAACAAAAATGAAGTTGGTGGATATATGGTTACATTCCAAAGGAAATGATGCTGGCTGCTGGAGGGGTCAGGATGAAAATCTCAGTTTGTCTGAGTCCTCACCATGATTTTGAGAGGGTTTTTCAAAAACATTCTCTGAAGTCAAATCTAAATGTTAATTTAATCTTCAGGAATCTAAAGAGGTCCTCACACAAAGGGGATCATAAGTCATAAGGTGCTAGAACTGCAAAGAGATTCTTTTAATCAAAACCCTAATTTAATAGTTGAGCTCTAAGTCTTCGTAAAATGTGAGACACATGGCAATAAAGGACTCTGGACTTTCTGATGTGGTTGTACCAACCTAGACTAGAATTTGTCATTACTCCAGAATGTGATTATTCCATGGGTGAGTTATAACCAGCCCAAAGTATAAAAATATATAATCTCAAGCAGCTTTTCAAGCCTTCACAGATCATGCCACCACTAGCATGGAATCCTAAACCAACAGACTAGATTCAGTCTCTTTGTCTTGACTTTTTCTAGTTCAAGTGCTAAAAAGTATCAACATAGTACTCCTATGATATACATAAAAACTTTCAATAATCATATAAATAGGGATAAAATGAAATACCATCACAATAATAAAAGTAAGAAGAGTTGTGTGAAGTTTTACAAAGTCTGAATTAGTGACTATGTCAAATAGATATAAAGCTTTATTAAAAAAATACTTTGTAGATATTCAAACTCACAGCTGTCTAGCAATGACTCCATACATTTTTCTAGTGAATAAATAGCGAACATGTAGTTAATGCAGGTCTTACAAGTGCACCTCTTAACTAGGCTGTCTAGCCCTCCATCTCCACTTTCAAACCTGTCTGTGGCCGGGCACGGTGGCTCATGCCTGTAATCCTAGCACTTTGGGAGGCCGAGATGGGGGGATTGCCTGAGCTCAGGAGTTCAAGAGGGCAACATGGTGAAAACCTATCTCTATGAGAATTAAAAAAAAAAAAAAATCAGCCAGGTATGGTGGCGGGCATCTGTAATCCCAGCTATGTGGGAGGGAGGCTGAGGCACAAGAATTGCTTGCACCCCGGAGGCAAAGGTTATAGTGAGCTGAGACCACCGTGCCACTGCACTCCAGCCTGGGCAACAAAGTGAAACTCTGTCTCACAACAAACAAACAAACAACAAAATAAAAACATGTTTGCACCATAACTCTGCTTCATCCCCACCTTCTTTTAAAATTAAGTTCCTTGAGCACAACGTTTTGCAATGCCTTTTCCTGGGGCTGTTCATAATTCTATCACAAGGAATTTTCAATTTATGGTATCCATATTAATTCACAATTTAGTCTCAGTGATAGAACTTCCCTTTTCCTCTGTGGGTATGAGAAATTTAAGACAGTCTCACAGGACATTGGTATAGTAATTTAGCTTTGAAATCCCCAAATCTAATTTGATTGAATTCAGTGTGTTTGCTAAACATCTACAGTGTATTCAATGCAATTTTTTTTTTTTTATTCTGAGGGATGTGAGAGAAAGTGCAGAACATTTTCCTGGGTAAATTTACAGCTTACCATAGAATAAAGAATGTGTATACATGAAACAACAAATAACCAGGTAATGGAGAATATGAAATTCAAAAACATAGTAAAATGTAGCAGTAGCATAGATGGGAACATTAGGGAAGGAGAGGTCAATGTTGAAAACAGTGCTGTCCTGAGAAATTTAGTGGGTAAATGCCTAGCTAGGTTTGCACTGTAGAGAAAGGTGATCATCTAGAGATGGATGTAGGGTTTTCCACTAAAAGGAGATTAAGGTCATGACCAGCATTTGGGCAGGACAAAGCAAGATACTAAACAATCTGATGCGAGGCACATATGACAGAGGAGGCAAGGTCAGCTTAGAAAGAAAGTTTGGTGCAGTAGATAGATGGCCACCCCCATGCACCACAATACACAGATCTGCAGGATGTTCTCCTGTTCACGGGAGAAACAACAGGCTCAATTGTAACTTGGAGGGACTGTTCAGAGCTCCCTGCAGGTTCTCATTGAAATATTTCTCATCAAGAGAACATTTAAGAGGATGGAGAGGGGTGCAAATGGCCAATAGAAGGACTTACTGAAATGAAAGCAGCAAAATAATTTCCCAGATTGCTACTGACTAATAAAACAGGCCATGAGGGTCCATGGTTATTACTTTAACAATTAGTTAATTTTAGCAGCAGGGAGGCCATTAGCTGACCAGCTCACTCTTCTGCCCAGCATATCCTAACCAATGAGCTGTGATTGGGGCAATAAAAATGAGATTGTGCCCAAACAATAAAATATTTAGACTTTTAATATGTTGGTGGAAATGGACTACATTTTAAAGTGACAGATCATCATATTTTCCTTCACTTTATTTATTTTTCCAAGGCCAGTGTGCCTAATCATTGCCTCAGCAGTCTGAGAGAAGGTATAATAAAAGTAACTAAAAAAGGGAAGAGGAAAGATGGTGGGAAGAAACAAAAATTAATAAAAGGAAAGTATACAGATACATTCTGTGTGCTAGAGTGAGGAGACGTACTTGAATTTTCTTTCTATAAAGGAAACCAGGATATGTTTAAAATCACAGCATAAATATCAAATTGGCCTAATTTATAAAGAATATGAAAATTAATGATGTAAGCATAAGTTTATCTTTGAAGAGTGTCTATGGGTAATGTCTTCATCCATAAATGCCACCCAAATGTAAGTAAATTGCCAATTTTAAATTAATTTGCAGAATGCATGCAAATAACTTAAAAAATCTATACACAAGTTAATGCAAATATTATAAAATTCCTGAAAATGGAAATGAGTATGCTTAACTTTCTGCACCAATAAAGCTAACATTTATAGTACTATTTTCTTTCAACTGAGGTTTGTTTTTCTACACCAAATAAGTGTAATATAATTGTGAGATTTATCCTGAGGTGAGCATCCTGACTTTTATCTTTCTTAAAATCCTCCCTGCTGCATATATACAATAATGATCGCCCAATCAGAATTGATCTGTCTTCAAACCCATGGTCTGCAGTTGAGCATCCTTGTCTCACCTCATTGGGAATGTACTTTCTCTCTCTATCCTAATACTACTCAAACATTACAACATATAATGTCCATCATGAAAAACTGAGCTTCCTGCTTGTAAGTACACCCTATTTCTCACATGATATTAAAGGTTTTTAGTATTCTACGGAGATTTCATTGTGATCTGAAGCAACCAGGAAAGGCTTTGCAAGGAAATGTAAACCTGAACAGGCCTTGAAGAACAAAGATTGTTTGGATGGGCAAGAGGAGAGGGCAAAGCTCTATGTCTAAAAGATAAGACCTAGATGAGGGAGGGTTAAAGGAACACACTTGCTACTTTTCTGAGAGCAAAGGCCATTTGAATGAGGGTAGCTCAAATGCAGAGCAATAGCAGAGCCGACTACAGCTACACCCTACAGATGGGCCTCCAAACCAGCAAGCCCAACCATGAGACAACACTCTCCAGGTCAGGTTATGCATCTCCTGGACCAGGAATTCTTTTGGCTTTAGACTAGCACATGGGTAGCCCTTGCATTGCTTTCTTGGCATTACATCATCGTTGAGTTCTTGGCAGATCGGTTAGCTTCAAATCTACTAGTATTCATTATTTGTTTAAAAAAAAAAAAAAAGGAAGAAGAAGAAAAGAAAAGAAAGAGGATAATTTACATTTCCTGATTCAAAGCCAGGGCCTATTCATCATCGCCTGCACATCGCTTATAAAGATGATAAATGAATGTATAGTAACTGAACCCTAAAACAAAATAATGTGTTTTTCTTAAAGCTTCGCAGGGCTGCATTTCCGTTGTAATTAGTTTACTTTTTTTAATCAAATTCTGTTAAGCGGCAGTCAAAATGAAAGCTGATTTTCAGACTGCTAAAAGCAGCCCAAAAAAGAGGAGAGAAAATAAGGATATTTTTTCACATTTAATGGTGCAAAAATATCAAGGTAATTGCATAACTTTCAGAAACAGCAAGAATATAATCATGTCTCACTGATTGTATGATATTCAAATATAGGATGCTATAAGAGAACCTACCATTTGATAGAAAACCTAGTTCAATTGCTATTCCATCTTTGGAAATTCACATTAAGAAGAACATCTTTAAATTTCTATGGGTCTACATCACCCATAGGATAAATTCCAAATGCCAAAATATTACCATTTCAACTTCATACTCCTTCCTAAAGTTAATCCCTGTTCTCTTAAAAGTATCCACTTATTTCATCTCACAGTTCCCTGTTTTTGAGCCTTATGTTATTCTCTCAGCCTGCAATGGAGTTACTGCTACATTCTGCTAGTTTGCTTCCCTTCTCTGTAAAGCTTTCTCTGGCATCTTCACCGATAATGGTAGCTCATTATGTAGCTAGATATTTCCATCACTAACATTTCCCTTAACACATAAACACTTTTGACATTGTCTGTATTGTTTCTAGATTTTGAATGGTTATTAATTTCTCAGATGTGTGCTTGTCTCCCTGACTAGATTTCATAATCCTTGAGACTAGAGTTTAATATACAAGACTATTGTTGAATACAAGACTATTGTTCATAAACTGACAATATTGGGAGAAAGAAAGCAAGTTCTCATTGGACTATGGCAGCAATGCTACCTCACTGATGTGATCTGTCATCAATTGCATCCCAGCCTTGGAGGACCTGAGAGTCCAGGGTAGCTTCATTGCCTTCCTGTTACCAAGAAAGCAAGTGGAGGGGAGGAATGTGTGCCCACTGTCCTATGTGACATGTGTTGGAGATCTTTTCTACATAGGACCTGCACGTGAAATACAGTGGAGTACTTGAAAATTTCCTGGAGTAACCCTTTCCTTTTGTTTAACATTATTTCTTTTCTTTTTTTTTTTCTTTTTGAGATGGACTTTTGCTCTTGTTGCCCAGGCTGGAGTGTAATGGCACAATCTCAGCTCATTGTAACCTTTGCCTCCTAGGTTCAAGCGATTCTCCTGCCTCAGCCTCCTGAGTAGCTGGGATTATAGGTGTCTGCCACCACACCCAGCTAATTTTTGTATTTTAGTATTTTAGTAGAGACGGGGTTTCACTGTGTTGGCTGGGCTTTTCTCGTAACTCTTGACCTCAGGTGATCCACCTGCCTCGGCCTCCCAAAGGGCTGGGATTACAGGCATGAGCCACCGCATCCAGCCTGTTTAACATTTCTTGCCTCTATTCTCTGAGGTCCACAGCCACCATCCCCAAGCACATATTCAGTCACACAAAATATCCCAGAACAATTATGCTCTTAACCCCCTCCTTGCATTTACCATTTTATTTGGACCTGTTCTCAGATCTCGCCTTCCTTCTCGGGAAACATGTGTAAATGGCCTAGACTCTAGGGCCTAGCGTATGGCACCTTCCAGGAAATGAGTCAGGTTCTCCCCATTCCTGTGCTTGTGGTGCTGTAATAATAAGTAATGGCTAACGCTAAGTGAGCACAAACCATATTTCAGGAAATCTGTCATATGATTTACAAGTTTTCAATCTTATTTGTTTCCAACATTTTGTACATAATATTGCATCCTTACTGATAGCCTTGGAGGAGAGGTATCTGTCTTCCTACATAAACCTAATGTGTTACTTTGTCTCTAGATCTGATGCCTACACAAAGATTTTTAGTCTTAGAGGCAGACTTTTTCCCTTCGTTCTTTGATTCTTTCCTTCTTTCATTCCTTCCTTCCCTCCTTTCTTGTTTATGAGATGTCTGTTCTTCTTAAGGTACCCCTTATTTTCCCCCAGAATTAATTAGCTGTGAGTCTTCTCGTTGACTTTGCCCATATTGCAGACAGCCTTTTCAATGGGCATGCACAACCCTTCCCTAACTTTAGGAAATGTTTCTTCTACTTAATTTATATTCATATGTTGCATTTGGAATTCCTTTAATACTCTTCTTTGGGGAAAATCAGTTATTGATGTCCCTTTCCTCTCATTTGGGTGTGGGGAATCTGAGGTACACATGCTCCCCAACTAGCAGAGCCTTCATCACAACCGCAAATTTGTCTGGATTTTGTATGTCTGGATCAGTGGCAGACGAGGGATACCTGAGGCGGCCAGGGAAGCTACCTGGGAACACTCTCATTACAGCAAGCAAGCTATTCTCCTAATCCAATGGTTCTTAAACTTGAGCAGCATCAGAATCACCCATAGGGTTGGTTAAAGCACCAACTACTTGGCCCCACTCCCAGAGTTCCTGACTCAATAGGTTGAGATGGTGCTTGAGAACTCACATTTCTAACAAGATCTCAGATGCTGCTGCTGCTGCTAGCCCAGTGATCATATTTTAGAATCACTGTCCTAAATAATAAATCCAAATGATCTTATCAGTATGAAAGAGAATTTGACAAATGGTTCTTTTGTTTTCAGAAATTATTAACAAATATATTTATCCACACCATCCAGTGAGTGTGTGTTTGTTTTGAAATCCACCTTCAAGATAGAAGTCAGAGCAAGGCAGTCTCCATTTTGGAAATGGTTTTCAAGTTCATCCTTCGCATCGCTGATCAATAAAGTTCCAATGCTGCACCACATTGACATAAATGAGGACTTTGGTTTTGGTGCTATAATTTCTATTTTATCATCCTTTATTTTCTTATGCAGATTATCTTCCCACCTATGTTATTTATTATTCATTTCATCACATTGTAGTTTGATTTTAGCCTTTTCATTTCTTATGGGTTTCTTTCCTTATTGCATGTAGACTATGCCTTATATCTTACTAAACGTGGCATGCAGTTTTCTGACATTTTTTCTGGTTATTTTAGTAAATTATTTTCAAGTCTTAGCTTTCTATTAATGTTTAGGATAATATTTCATATTCTTTTGCCTTTAATATTTTTGTCCTAGGTTCTGGTCTATTTTTCCTATGTTCCTGCATCCTTAAATAATGAGATTTACACACATCAGTTCAATATAGGCATTTAGTACTCCTTTTAGTGATTCCATATTTCAAGGAGTCATGATACATTTCAATCCAACCTTTTTCAAGAGATATGATGTGTAAACATGCTTTGATTGGGCCAGGCACGGTGGCTCACACCTGTAATCCCAGCACTTTGGGAGGCTGAGGCAGGCGGATCATGGGGTCAGGAGATGGAGACCATCCTGACTGACACACTGAAACCCTGTCTCTACTAAAACTACAAAAAATTAGCAGGGTGTGGTAGCAGGTGCCTGTAGTCCCAGCTACTTGGGAGGCTGAGGCAGGAGAATGGCGTGAACCTGGGAGGTAGAGCTTGCAGTGAGCAAACATCGCGCCACTGCACTCCAGCCTGGGTGACAGAGTGAGACTTCAGCTCAAAAACAAAACAAAACAAAACAAAACAAAAACCGTGTTTTGATCTTACTAGTCATCTAGTATTTGTCAAAAAGCAAACAAGAACAACAATAGCAAAAACCTTCTCAAATCTTCAGCTGGATAGCAATTTGATAAATAATCCAACTAGACCAAGGCTGCTTTGCTGCATATAGATTCTTAATATCTTATTCTATTGCCTGATTCCTAGAACTGATGCCTTCTATAATAAACAAATATTTAAATAATATTAAATAATAAATTAAAACTAAATTAACATTAAAACTAATTAAAATAAATTAAAACTAGCGTGAACTGTTGTTCAGGATGTTTTTATTTTTGTCACTCCCAAGAACACTGTTTGTATGGGATTTATCAATCAAAATGCCAAATGCCAAAGCCATTCCTTGTTTGCACCCCATCCCACCCACTTCTTTCCCTGTTATCTAAAGATAAAAGAGAAACAAACTCTGCTGCAAAATGCTACATTAATGCAGTGAATTCGGGTGATCTCCCAGTGTTATGACCAGCATAGACACCAAAGGCAATAGGTGTTGAGCTTAAAGAGAAGACCCCAAACAAAGTAAATGGGTGCTCACTAATGTGTGGCTGCATGAAAGGCCACCAACTATTTTTCTCAATACAACTACATGAACCATATAAGTGTTAAAATATCTCCAAGAATCTGGTACTGGCTGTCTGCCTTAGTTTCTCCAGAGGTAATGAGTAATCATTTTTTTTTTTAATTTGCAACAAAATTTCCATTGGCTAATGTGTGAAGACTGTTCCAGAGATTGGTAATCAGTGCTCATTTAACCAGAAATCAGAATAAACTTTCTAATATGAATGTGTATCATCTCTTTTTCACAGTTAAAATCCTTCAATATCTCCCCATCAATAGCAGGATAAACCTTAAAATCCCTTAGTATGAGACCCAAAGTCTTTTACATTCTCATCTGGGCCACCTATCCAGACTCCTCTTCCATCACCCTCTCCCAGTGTTATGTACGGACTGAATTGTGTCCTTCAAAAATTCCTGTGTCAAAGCCTAACCTCCCAGTGTGACTATATTTGGAGATGTGTCCTCTACGGAGGTAATTAAAGTTAAATGGAGTCTTAAAGGCGATATCCTGATCTAATAGGATTAATATTCTTGTAAGAAGAGACACCAGAGAGTTTGGATACTCTCCCTCTCTCTGTGTCACTGTCTCTCTCTCTCTCTTCAACCCCACTCACCACCCACCCCTGCCCCTGTGAACGTGCACCAAGGAAAAGCCATAGGGAGACAGAGCAAGAAGGTGGCCACAAGCCACGAAAAACACCTTCACCATAAAGAGAATTTGCAGGCACTCAGTCATAGACTTCCCAGACTCCAGAACTGTGAGAAAATAAATGTCTGTTTATTAAGCCAACCAATCTGTTGTATTTTTTATAGCACCCCCAGCAGACTAAGATACCTAGGGTTCCTGTATTAGTCAGAGCTCATCAGGAAACAGAAAAAGATAGATGATTGACAGGTAAGCAGGTGGGTAGATAATTAGAAGGTAGTGGTTCACATGATTACGGAGGCTAAGATGTTTCAGTATCTGAAACTGGGAACCTAGAGACCTGGGAGAGGCTGGTGTAGTTCCAGTCTGAGCATTAGTTCAAAGGCAGGAGAAGAGTGATGTCTCAGTGAAAGACAGTCAGACAGAAAGAGCAAATTCTCCTTTATTCAGCCTTTTCTTCTGTTAAGGCCATCAGCAGATGAGGCCCACCCACACTGGGGAGGGAGATCTGTTTTCCTCAGTCACTGATTCAAATGTCATCTCACCCACAGACCCCCTCACGGACACACCCAGAATAATATTTTACCAAATATCTGGGCAGACTGTGATCCAGTCAAATTGACACATAAAATTAACCATCACAGTCTCCTTTGGTAGCTGCGATACCGGTTATCAAACACCACCATGGACTACACATAGTTCCACGGATTCAGCAGGATGTCTGCTGTCTTATCTTCTTAGCCTCCATGATCGTGTGAACCAGTACCTTGTAATAATCTTGGTGTATGTCATTTACTCCTCTGCCGTAAATGCCTTCCCTCTGCATCCCTTCACTGTCCGTGTTCACCTAAATCTCCACTCAAGGGCTGATTCCTCTGAAGCCTCTCCTGATTTCCTCAAGCAGAATTGCCACTTTAAGCAACTGATGAGAAAGCCTGTATTAGGTACTATTGTAATTTGTATTTATAAATATAAAAGGCTTATTTCTAACTAGACTGTGAGCTCCTCCTGTTCAAAATGTGCCCTTATTTCTTTTTATATTTTTGCGCTGAGTACAGACCATTATTAGAAAAGTACTTTAATAAGTTGATGTTTGAAGTAATGCATATTTGAAAAAGAGCAAGGTTAGAAATGGAAAGACAAGAGTACGAATCTGTGGCAATGCCATCTCAGGCATTAGCGAGGGGCGCATTGCCAGGACTCCTGATGGCAGAGCATAAGGTGACTTCTTTCCCCATGCAAACATGAGCACTCTATCCAGCCTCTGCAGCATCATCCCATCTTCCTCCCTGTTCCCATTCCCTCTATTTTGTCAGATAATGGGTGGGCTCCCTCAGGGACCTCTGTGGGAGCTATCAACAATTTTAGCACCACACACCTGAAGAATATAATTCTCCTGCCTAACTCCATGTATAAGGAGATGGAGTGCGAAGGAGAGCTCGGCTGAGCACCTAAAATGGCATCACTCAGGCCAGATCAGGCACAAAGTCCCCTGGAATCAGACAAAAAAGGCCGGTGATGACTGGAGAACCCTCCAGGATGGAGGAAGACAAAATATGAGTAAGCAGAGCTAAAGGAAGCCTTCCTGTCTCAGACACGGTGCTCCCACACCCTGCCTGGTGGGGAGGAACACAGGTGCTGAGTTCCATGGTGTCAGCAGTCTCGCTCACAATGCTGGAGAAGTTCCCACACTCCTGGTCTGAGAAACCCCTTCCAGGAGGCAGAATGCTTGTTTGGAGTTCTAGGACAGACAAAGACAGGTAGTCTTGGAGGACAGGTAAGGTTCAGGCAATTCCTGTAGTGGAACTCCTAGGTTAAGTGGAGATAGGGGTTTCGTGCTAGAGGATGGAAAGGCCCAAGAGGAAATACAGGCACTCAGTGGGAAACTCTTGATGTGGTCTCCTATCTCTCTGTCCATCTTGATGTCCATGAGATTGTGAGTCACAGTAATGCCTAGTCCCCATATGTGTGTGCCTTCATTACATGACGGCAGATGGAGAGAGGGGTGGCCAGCTTTCAAGAGACTTGAATGCTGTCTCTTGGCTTTCTGCTGTTTTCAAATCACCATGCCTGGGTCTTGGGAGCAGATACCTGATTTCTTTAAATTTTAAGAAACTGAGAGCTTGGTTTTTCTCCTGAGTGGAAAATTTGCAGCCAGTTTGCCTCTGTCTATTGTTTTTTTAGGGACCTGTATAAAACTTGGCCTATCTGGCCTCAATAAGTAAACCCATCCTAACCAGCAGCAGCACCGCACTTAAGGTACGAAAGGGCTGCAGGTAAAGATATAGTTATTCTCTCCCTGCTCTCAATACCGATCTGTGTGTTGGGAAATGGAAACATACATATATATATATATATTCAATGGCAGCTGGAGGGAAAATTGAATGTACAAGTTCATATTCACATTCATACAGACTCACCCTTCAAGTCCCAAGGGCCAGAGAATTTGGATACATTTGCCAGTTAAAGTTTTGCTGGAATTGATAAATGAGTGCTGGGAGGGGAAGCGCGTGGTCCCCTTAAATGATAGGAAAGTGGGGAAGGGAAGTGCTGGGTAGAGAAAGGCGGGTCCCTGGCTAGGGCTCCACTACCACAGACCTAGATGAGGACAGGCACTCCTGCCTTCAAGTCCAAATGTTGCATTTTCCAAGACCACCCTGGCCCGCCACATCCCCATTCGGGGTCTCTAAAAACCCCCAAGACCCTACCAGGCAGACACACAGGCAGCCAGACGTCAAGAGGGGTACCTCAGTAGAAGAAGACACAAGCAGCTGGACAGTGAGAGGACGCTGAGGGTTTACACAGGCAGAACGGAACACTGGGTCACCAGCAGGCCATCCACTGGCAGGATGAGGCAGAGTTTGGCCAGGGCAGTCGGAGGAAAGCCCCGGCCGCCAAGCCCCCTGACTCCTTGGGAAAACCATCTCCCTTCTGGCTCCCCCATCTGCTGAGAGCTACTTCCACTCAATAAAACCTTGCACTCATTCTCCAACCCCACGTGTGATCGGGCTTCTTCCAGTACACCAAGGCAAGAAACCCCAGGATACAGAAAGTCCTCTGTCCTTGTGACAAGGTAGAGGGTCTAACTGAGCTAACACAAGCCACCTATAGATGGCAAACTAAAAGAGCACCCTGTAACAGCTTTAGGAGCTGTAAACGGTCACCCCTAGACACTGCCATGGGGTTGGAGCCCCACAGCTTGTCCATCTGTATGCTCCCCTAGAGGTTTGAACGGCAGCAGCGGGGCACTGAAGAAGCGAGCCACACCCCCATTACATGCCCTTGAGAGGGGCAAAGGAACTTTTCCCATTTCAGAATGATTCATTCCAAGTACCATTCAAAGTGGTGGAATCTGCCGGCATTGGCCCCGCCATCCTCTAAGTTTTTAAGGCAATACTGTCAGAGTGGCAGGTAGAGCTCTGGATATCTGGATAGTCCACAGTGACACAGTGTAGCTGCTCTTGTGGTTGATGCAGTAGATCATCCTGCCACTGGATTCTAACCCACTGATCAGAAATCAGTGCTATGACCACCTATGCTTTCTAGCAAGGTGGCAGCTCTGCAGAGCAAGAGAAAATATCATCTCTTCAGGGTCTAGGTGATCTGTAGTTGAAGCCGTGTTGTATGTCTGGGTTAATACCTGAGCTTCATTGCCTCACACCAAGGAAATCAAGGATGCAGACACACAAGGAGTGAGGTTAAGAGCGAGAGTTTAGTAGGCAAAAGAAAGAGAAAAGCTCTCTCTCAGCCAGGCGCAGTGGCTCATGCCTGTAATCCCAGCACTTTGGAAAGCCAAGGCAGGTGGATCACCTGAGGTCAGGAGTTCAAGACCAGCCTGACCAACACAGAGAAACCCCATCTCTAATAAAAATACAAAATTAGCCAGGCATGGTGGTGCATGCCTGTAATCCCAACTACTCAGGAGGCTGAGGCAGGAGAATTGATTGAACCCAGGAGGCAGAGGTTGCAGTGAGCTGAGAGCATGCCATTGCACTACAGCCTGGGCAACAAGAGCAAAACTCCATCTCAAAAAAAAAAAAAAAAAGAAGAAGAAAGAAAAGGAAAGCTCTCTCTCCTGGAGAGAGGGCTCCTGAGTGGGTCTTCCACTCTGTGGAGAAGTGCAGGAGATTTTATAGATGAGCTTGAGGAGGTGGTGTCTGATTTACATAGGGCGCAAAGGATTGGTTGGACCAGGTATGCCACTTACATAGCAAGTGAAGAAGCTAGCTACCCACCCTAATCTTTTATTCTGCAGATAGGTTCTCTACCTGGCTGGCGCCATGTTGCCTGTTCCCTGACTGCGCATGCTGTGACAAAGAAAAGAGAACATAGAACCCCCATGTTGAATATGCCTGGCTTCTAGGTATCCCTTTTCTTCTGGCACTGCTGCCAGCATTTACCTGTGCAAGCTCCTAGCTTGCTTTTCTGTCTGCAGCTTGGTTTTCCACGCTGCTCTTTGTTAGAAAATAAATGATTTAGGGGCTGCTTTTTTATTGAAAGGGAAACCTTACTGAGGACTCTCTTATCCTCACTAACTGTCCAAATAATTTCTTTTTAGCTCCTGTAACACAGGTACCTCAGCTGCCTCTCTCCTGAGGCAGGAGAAGCTGGAATGTCAGAGAAGCTTTGCCTGAGGACACAGTGAAGGCAGCATAAGTACTTCCTCTGAGTGCTCTCATCTAGGTGTGAGGGTTTTCCCTGTCTCCAACCCCTGATGTTGTCCAGGTTTATGCAGTCCTGCATAACATATTAAGTCCTTTTTAATGTGCAGTTAAAAGTTGAGTCCCCATTTTGCTTGAGTTCACAAGAAGTCAAACATCCTACAGAGTATTCATCACCAAGGAATTCCAGGAATTTCCAAGAAATGCTTACAGTTTGTCCCACCCTCTGTCACTCCAGGCAAGCAGCTGCTTCCAAGGACAACACTGCTTGCTCTCCTGACATTACCTCTCCAAACCATAACTGAGTCCTGCAGGTGGCTACCATAGACTTTGACTACATCACTGGATGCAGGAATGGAGCCTCCTCTAAACCATGACTCAGACCAGGTTATGGGAGTTTAAATCTTTCTATTAAAGTTTGTAAGATAATAGAAGAGATATAAAATAGAAAAATTCTTGACACTGATTATAAAATGTGAGAATTTCGGGCCGGACGCGGTGGCTCAAGCCTGTAATCCCAGCACTTTGGGAGGCCGAGACAGGCGGATCACAAGGTCAGGAGATCGAGACCATCCTGGCTAACCCAGTGAAACCCCGTCCCTACTAAAAAATACAAAAAATTAGCCAGGCAAGGTGGCGGGCGCCTGTAGTCCCAGCTACTCGGAGGCTGAGGCAGGAGAATGGCGTAAACCCGGGAGGTGGAGCTTTCAGTGAGCTGAGAACCGGCCACTGCACTCCAGCCTGGGTGACAGAGTGAGACTCCGTCTCAAAATAAATAAATGAATAAATAAATAAATAAATAAATATTTAAAAATAAAATAAAATGTGATAATTTCTAGGTTGGAGAGACTGTATCTTCTATACAGCCAACCCTTCAATGGATATTTCTTGGACATTGTCCCCCTGTTAAAAGTATGGACCCTTCTCTAATGCCTCAAAGTTCAGCACTGGGAAGGGAGAAGTGGTTCTTCTCATTGTCAGTCTCACATTCATGTCCCAGTCTGCATAATAATCTGTGGACATACAACTTTGTCCATAATGGCGCAGATTTGTATGATGCAGCTGAACCGAATATCTCCTCCTTGTAAGTTGCACACAATCTACAGGTTCAGAAAAATATTGCCGCCACTGAAAAATAATATCAAGTAACAGTGGCTACATTTTATTGAAGCATTACTAGGCTCCAGGATTACCATCCTAATGGTATTACCTGTGTTAACTCATTTATTATTATTATTTTCATTTTGCTGCTTAGTAAAATTAGAAGCAGGAAAGTTAAATACTTTTCCAAAGCAGAAAATGAAGTAGCAACTAAATGTCAAGTGCAAATAAAACAGAACAAAAAAATTGCCGCAGTTACAGAACATTAGTATCCTTATCTTCCATCCTTCCTATTCCCTGCTTCACCCCAGCTCTGCCTCTAGACATGAAATGCAAATAATAACAGTGTCTAAGCTCGGAGCCTCTGCAGAAGTCTGAGAGCAACTTGTTAAGGTCCTGCCTTGCCATATGACATTTTCCATTGGGTGATGAATGGTCCTTTTCATGAACAGGACATCCTGTCACTTAATTTAGGCTGGTTCTGAAAGGGAACGGCACTCATCACTGCCAGCAATGTGGTGCAGTTGGATAGAAAGGCAGGCAAATTTATCTACCCCTCCTACAAACTACTGACTTCCATCCAGGTTTTCCTTCGCTGTTTTTCTGGCTCCTTTAGGAGTGTCAGTGCCCGAGCAAAAATCTTAAGTGTGAAGAGAATACTAAAGGGAATCTCTTTCAGGCCTCTTTTCCTGGAGATAGTTTGCTGATTTGGCTCAACTACAGTAGAATAAAGGTTTCAGTTTAACCAGATAGAGGAGAAATTTCCTCTAGATTCCCAATCCAGCTATAGTTCCTCCATTCTCAGAAAGTGGGCACACCTCTGAATCCCTGCATTCCATGCAGTAGGCAAAGATCCTATTGGCGCAATAGAAAAAGTACCAGGGTCCATACTTGGAGTGGCCAATATGATAATCACCAGAAAGTCCTTCTTGCTTGACTCTATAGCTGAACGTGCAGTGTGAAGGGTCATAGCTGTGATCCACTGACCCAGGAGAATGGCAATTACGTCTCCAGGGCTTCCCAGCTCACTGCACTATCTAACCCAGTGGCCTAAGAAATAACTGTAGGTTTAGGAGCTAGAGAGAGACTTGTTGGCCTAAGTGTCATAATGAAAGAGATGGGACACATAACCTGAGGAAGCGTCCAGTGTCAACCGGGGATTCAGAGGTTGGTAGGCTGAATAACAGGTTAAAAACACAAGACCTTTTTATTGCTAAATAGTATTTCATTGTACAGATGAGCTACATATTCTTGATCTATTGACGAGTTAATGCATATATGGAAATACCACTCAGCAATAAAAGAGAACAAAGTGCTAATACATACAAGGGCATGGATACATCTCAAAATACTAGGCAAAGTAAAAGGCACAGACACAAAAGACTGCATGGATGGTTGCCTGGCCTGAGGCTGTGGTGGGAATGGGGACTGATTGCATGGATACAGGAGGGAGACGTTGGGGTGACAGAAGTACTCTAAACCTTGAAAATTATAGTGATTTTATGACTGTACATGCATACTAAAAACCATTAAAATTTAAACTTAAAAGAAGTGAATTTTTCAGATATTTTAAATATACTTCATTAAAGTTGTATTGGTGTGTGCAAGTGTATGCACACCCACTGCCATACACACAAGTCCAAATTCAAGAGAAAGTTCTAAAGCACATATCTGGAACCAGGGAATGAATAAAAAGGCATTAGAGCCAGACTAAAAAAGAATAGAAGAGACTACAGCTACAGGCTAAAAGTGTACCCAGAGTTCTCTCCTGGAGAGCTAGATGTGGCCCACAGTACTTATGTTCAATTCCAATATGCAAAAACTACTGGAAACTGATTTGAACTCACTTGTCAGCCAAACCAGACCTGAACTAACATTAGACTACTTATATAATATGAACATTAAGAGATTTTACTCCAGAATATAACTGTGTGTTTATAGGTTTATTCTTAAGTTTCCACTGTATATATTACACTATCTTTGTAAAATCCAACAATTTGGAAACCCATCTGGCCCCAAGATTTTCACGTAAAAGATTGTGGGTCCATATCACATTATGAAGGCCACAGTAGAGCTTACCTAACCTACACTGATGAGTAACTGGGCTATGGTGTGTGTATTCAGTCTCTGACAGCTTTCTCTAGTCACACATACACACACACACACACACACTTTGACAAATTCTAAAGAAGCACAAGGGCACTGGCTTAGTGGATTTGATAATGAAGAGTGCAGGAAAGATGAAGATAAAAAGAGAGGCAGTGGAGGGAGGGAGAATGAAGCAGGGTAAAGGCTGACCTGATAAACATTGCCACAGGTCGGATCTAATTCAGTCCTCCAAAGAATGGTCATTGGCTCTTAAATTTTCTAAAGAGCAGTGGTGTCAGATTGGAAAGGGAAGGCACATGTTGTCTCAATCAGAATCATGACTTCATATATATCAATTATGGTGCCATTCAAACATGCGATTGGCTTTGGTCTCCCCATTTCTTATCTGGTTTCTATTGCAGACTGTGTCTCCACAGTGAGAAACAGAATCTAGCACTTTCACCCACCATGAACAAGATCGGCTCTGCTCTCTGTCAGCACTCTGTCGCTTCAAGGAAACAGATCAGATTAGCACATGACAAATGCAGCTGATGGGTACAACGAGAGAGAGAGCATGGTACAGAAGGAAGCATATATGCCCCATCTAACAAACTCTCTCCATCCAATTACAATCTGTATGTTCTTGGACAAGTCACTTTGTCACTCAAAGTTGTAGTTCTCTTGACTGTCCCAAACCTTCCTTGAAAATACATGCTATTATTGTGCAACTGAAATTAAATAACGAATGTAAAACTGCTCCCAATATGTTTACATATCTATTAGTATATATCTACATCATCATTTTAACGACTGCATTTTATGTACACACAAATCTTACTGAGACAATCCATTATTATTAATAATGTATATTGTCTTCAGGTTGATCGCTCATATAATGAGATAAAGTTTTATATATATATCATTATGTACTTATTACTTTCTTCAGGAAAAAATACAAAAATAGGATTAGTATGTAAAGGAACTTTTCATTTAACTCAACTTTATTCAGGTAAAATTAAATAATATAAAATGCACGAGTTATAAACATACATACTACACTGAGTTTTACAAATGTGTCTATGGAACCACCATGACAATTAAGATACAGAACAATTCTATAACCTTAAAGATTTGGAGTCCAATTCACAGTCAATTCTCATCCCTATTCCTGGCCCCAGGCAACAGCTGATCCCCTTTCTACCACTAAAGTTTAGATTTGGGTTTCTTAAGTTTTATTATTAAGTAGAAACATACAATACATACTTTTTTGTGACTGGCTTCCTTTGCTCAGCAAAATATTTTTGAGATGTATATATGTTTTTGCATTTATTATGAGTCTGTTCTTTTCACTATAGGGTAGAAGCTCATTGAATGAATATACCACAATTTGTTTATCCGTGTACTTATTTAATGAGCTCTTATGAGTAAAGCTGTTATGAACATTCATGTACAAATCTCTGAGTAAGTATGTTTTCATTTATCTTGGGAAAATATCAAGGAATAAAATTATAAAGCCATAGAGTATATGTATAACTTTATAAGAAACTGCAAAATTATTTTCTAGAATGATTGTATTATTATGCATTTTTCACCAACAGCATGTGAGAGTTGAAGTCACTCCTCATCTTCACCAAAACTTGGCATTATAAGACATTTTGTTCATATTAGCCATTCTAATTGACTGTAGAGCTATCTCATTGTGGTGTAAATTTTTATTTCCCTGATGACTAAGGATGTTAAGCATCATTTTATATGCTTATTGGTCATTCGTATCCTCTTTCTGAAATGTCTTTTCAAATTCTCTGCACATTTTTAACTAGGTTGTTTTTCTTCTTGGATTATTTAAGATCTTTATATACTCTGGATACAAGTACTTTTTTCAGACATAAGAATTGTGAGTTTCTTAGCCTGAAGCTTGCTTCTTCATATACTTAAATGTGTCTTTCAAAAAGCAGAATTTTGATCAACCGGTGATAGAAACAAATAGACGGTTGATGATAGATAGATAGATAGATAGAATCTGTTTTGTCAAATTATTTTTTCAAGTTTTGTGATTTTTATGAGTTAATGAATCTTTGCTTTCTCTAAGTTAGCAAGAATTTTCTCTGTTTTCATTAATAAAGTTTACCTTTTTAATTTGGTCTTTAATCATTCCAAATTAATGTTTGTATATTCCAACCTCTTCCTGCCACAAAAGTTAAAAGAAACAGTAAGAAAAAAATTCTAAACTTAAAATTTTTATCCATCCAAGCTATTATTCAAATATAAGAGCTATAAAAATATTACTAGATAAATAAGGCTTAAGAAGCTTTGTTACACAAAGTACCATATATAAAATAGAGACGAAGAATTTAAATAACAGGGAGGACTAATCCAAGTGATAATATCACACACACACAATGCCATATATGAAAAATGTCATACATGAAAAATATAAATATTATATAGGATATATGTATATAACATGATGTGTACAATGTGATATATATCTCATATTTTGCTATTGGCAGTTGTTGCTTTTAAAAGTAACTAGAGCAAAGCAAAAGAAAGCAAATATATTCATAACAGCCTAGAATTAAAAGCCTTGTTAAGTTCAATATCACTGAAGTTGGAGCAAAGACACCAAGAGATGTGAAAACATACTAAAGTATTTGTCATCCGTTAGAAGATGCAGATATCACTTTAAAGAAATTATTAAAGTAATACACACATGAGTGGGACGGCAAAACAAAAAGACAGTATATTTGAACACAGACTTTTCAATTACTGATAGAACAGGTAGATAACTAAAATAATTTGAAAGATAAAAATATGATAAATAACCTCGAACTAATGACCATCTGTGGAGTTTCGCAAGCAACAATTACAAAGTACACATTTCTCTCAAGTACTAATAGAACATTTACAAAAATTTAATAATGTGCTAAACCATCAGAAAGCTTTAATAAATTTCAAAGAACAAATATAATTCCCATAAGCACATGGTTTTGTATACTTGTATTTTCCTCTTTACGACTCTAGATCAGAGTTCTGAGTTATCAAAAGTAAGGGTAAAGACACCCTTGTTCTCAATATAACATAGGAAGACAGAAAAACATGAAGAGACTCCAACTGTTCCTCTCATCTTTTTATGTCCTGTAGACATACCTGGTAACCAACAGGCTTATGCCAAAGCCACCACTCTCCCTATGCATCTGTCTAAAATAACCTGATATGAGTTTCTACAGTTGGCCATGACAGGGCAACCTGAAGCAGAACAACTTTTTTTTTTTTTTTTTTTGAGATGGAGTCTTGCTCTGTTGCCCAGGCTGGAGTGCAGTGGCATGATCTCAGCTCACTGCAAGCTCTGCCTCCCGGGTTCACGCCATTCTCCTGCCTCAGCCTCCCTAGTAGCTGGGACTACAGGTGCCTGCCACCACATCCAGCTAATTTTTCTGTATTTTTAGTAGAGATGGGCTTTCACCGTGTTAGCCAGGATGGTCTCGATCTCCTGACCTCGTGATCTCCCTGCCTCGGCCTCCCAAAGTGCTGGGATTACAGGAGTGAGCCACTGTGCCCGGCCCACAATTTTTTTTTTTTTTCTGAGAGCAACCAAAAATGCTGGATAAAATGCTGCCAAATAATTGCATTGCCAAATAATATCTATGCAAACACAACTGGAGAGCTTCTGAGGAAGCCAACACATGTGAGGCCAAGATCTTAGAAGGGAAGCTCCGGGAATTTGTGGAATTTTAAGTAGTGAGGAGTAAGCCTGAAGATCTAACCATTTGTCTGTAAGAGACAGAAGGCAGTTGGACTTTCCGCAGCCTCACAGAGCAACAAATGCCAACATTGAACATAGGCTATCAAGGCAGCTGGGTGTAGGGGTTTAGAATCCTTGTGAAAAGCAAGGAGAGAATGTGAGACTGGCATCCTCTGCTTGCCAATGGATGAGTAGAAAGTAGCTAAAGAGTTCAACAGAACACCTCATAGCCTCATGGTTCTGTGGAGGAAAACTAGAGTTCATACACTTCCCAGGAAGAGGTTCCCTGCTGATCACCCCAGGATCTCAGTGGTAAATCCTGGAGAACTACAACTAGGCGTGGGGGTCAACTGAGAGACATAGCAAAACTTACAAAGTCTGAAATCCAGTTTTCAGTCAGCTACATTGCTAATTGAATAGAGGCAACGTGCTCTCACTCTTACGCCTGCCAAAAAATAAGTTTTATTCCCTTTGGAGGAATATAATATTACTGAGAGCCTCTGCAAGTATTTTTTTTTTTTAAGAGACGAACTCTCACTCTGTTGCCCAGGCTGGAGTGCAGTGGCGCACTTGGCTCACTGCAACCTTGGCCTCCAGGGTTCAAGCGATTCTCCTGCCTCAGCCTCCCAAGTAGCTGGGACCACACCACCACCCAAGCTGGTCTTGAACTCCTGACCTCAGGTGGTCTGCCCGCCTCAGCCTCCCAAAGTGCTGGGATTACAGGCGTAAGCCACCATGCCTGGCCTTTATTTTAGTTATTTTTTTTTTTTTTTGGCAAGTTTTTTTTTTAAATAAAATTTTTAAGGTTCATCACTCAATTAAAAATTACCATGCATTTCAAGAATTTGGACCAAGAAGAAAAACAGACAATACTAATAGCCATACAGTTATTTCATATATTAGAGTTATCTATCAGACATGGACATTAAAATAACTGTGATATATTCAGAAAAAAATAGATGACAGGATGGAGTATTTCACCATAAAACTGGAAACCATAAAAAGGAGTTAAATGAACATTCTGGAATTGTCAATTGTAGCATCTGAAATTAAGAACTCAATAGATGAGGTAAACAGCCATTGAATCACCACTGCTAAGAATAAAATAAAACGAAAGCTGGATTAGCAGAAAATAATGGAATGAAAGAAAGAATAGAAAATATTAGAGAGAAATGTGTCATGATAAAAAGATGTAATACATGAGTTATTATAACCCAGAAAGCGAATAGGAGAGAATGAGATAACAGAAATACAAAGGAATAATTTCCAAGAGTTTTCCAAGAATCATAAAAATCTTGAAGGCACAGATTCAAAAGCTCAACAAAACCCTAAGCAACACAGTTATAAAAAAAATACACCTAACATATGTCATAGTAAAATTTTTGAAAACCAAAGCCCAGAAACAAAATCCTAAAAAGTAGTCAGAGGACATTACCTTTGAATGAAAAATAATGAGTGTACACTGACTTCTCCTCAGAACATATAGAAGCCAGATAATGATAACCATAATGATCTCCTTGAAGTGCCAAGGAAAACACCTGCCAACATAAAATTCTAAACTGAATGTAAACGTCCTTTAAAACTGAAAGTAAAAAAGTGAGATGTCTAATCAAACAAAAGCTGAGAGAATTGTTAATGAACACCTGTGCAAAAGGATATATTAAAGAGTGTATTGGATGCAGAAAAAGCCTTCAATAAAATTCAACATCCTTCCATGGTAAAAACTCTCAATAAACTAAGTACTGAAGGAACATACCTTGAAATAATAAGAACCATCTATGACAGAACCACAGCTAATATCACATTGAATGGGCAAAAGCTGGAAGCATTCCCCTTGAAAACCGGCACAAGACAAGGATGCCCTCTCTCATCACTCCTATTCAACATAGTATTGGAAGTTCTGGCCAGAGCAACAGGCAAGAGAAAGAATAAAAGGGTGTTCAAATAGGAAAAGAGGAAGTCAAATTCTCTTAGTTTGCAAATGACATTATCCTGTATCTAGAAAACCCCATCTCCTCAGCCCAAAAGCTTATTAAGCTGATGAACAACTTCAGCAAAATCTCAGGATACAAAATCAATGTGCAAAAGTCACAAGCATTCCTATACACCAACAACAGGCAAGCAGAGAGCCAAATCATGAATGAACTCCCATTCACAATTGCTACAAAGAGAATAAAATACCTAGGAATACAGCTAACAAGGGAAGTGAAGGACCTCTTCAAGGAAAACTACAAACCACTACCTATCCATGCTACAAACCACTACCATGCTAATGGATAGGAAGAATCAATATCATGAAAATAGCCATACTACCCAAAGTAATTTATAGATTCAATGCTATTCCCATTAAACTACTATTGACGTTCTTCACAGAATTAGAAGAAACTATTTTAAAATTCATATGGAACCAAAAAAGAGCTCATATAACCAGGACAATCCTAAGCAAAAAGAACAAAGCTGGAGGCATCATGCTGTTGGACTTCAAACTATATTACAAGGCTTCAGTAACCAAAACAGCATGGTACTGGTACAAAAACAGACACATAGACCAATGGAACAGAATAGAGAACTCAGAAATAAGACTGCACGTCTACAATCATCTGATCTTTGACAAACCTGACAAAACAACCAATGGGGAAAGGATTTCCTATTTAATAAATGGTGCTGGGAAAACTGGCTAGCCATATGCAGAAAATTGAAAATGGACCCCTTCCTTACACCTTATACATAAATTAACTCAAGATGGATTCAAGACTTAAATGTAAATCCCAAAACTATAAAAACCCTAAAAGAAAATCTAGGTGATATCATTCAGGACATAAGCATGGGCAAGGATTTCAAGATGAAACCACCAAAAGCAATTCAACAAAACAATCTAATTAAACTAAAGAGCTTCTGCACAGTTAAAACAACAACAACAACAACAACTATCATCGGAGTGAACAAGCATCCTACAGAGTGGGAGAAAATTTTTGCAATCTATCCATCTGACAAAGGTCTAATATCCGGAATCTACAAGGAACTTAAACAAATTTACAAGAAAAAAAAAAAAACCATTAAAAAGTGAGCAAAGGATAGGAACAGACACTTCTCAAAAGAATACATTCATAAGACCAATAAACATGAAAAAAAAAAAAAACTCAACATCACTGATTATTAGAGAATTGCAAATCAAAACCACAATAAGATACCATCTCATCCTGGTCAGAATGGCAATTGTTAAAAAGTCAAGAAACAACAGAAGCTGGCAAAGTTATGAAGAAATAGGAACACTTTTACACTGTTGGTGAGAATGTAAATTAGTTCAATCATTGTGGAAGATGGTGGGGTGACTCCTCAAAGATCTGGAAGCAGAAATACCATTTGACCCAGTATTCCCATTACTGGGTATATACCCCCGAAAATTTAAGTCATTCTATTATAAAGATACATGCATGTGTATGTTCATTGCAGCACTATTCACAATAGCAAAGACATGGAATCAACCCAAATGCCCATCAATGATAGACAGGATAAAGAAAACGTGGTACATATATACCATGGAATACTATGCAGCCATGAAAAGGAATGAGATCATGTCCTTTGCAGGGGCATGGATGGAGCTAGAAGCCATTATCCTCAGCAAACTAATGCAGGAACAGAAAACCAAGCACCTGCATGTTCTCACTTATAAGTGGGAGCTGAACAATGAGAACACATGAACACAGAGAGAGGAACGACATACACTGGGGCCTGTCTGGGGGTGAGGTGGAGGGAGAGAGAGCATTAGGAAAAATAGCTAATGCATGCTGGACTTAATACCTAGGCGATGGATTGATAGGTGCAGCAAAGCATCATGGCACACATTTACCTATGTAACAAACCTGCACATCCTGCACATGTACCCCAGAACTTAAAATTTTTTTAAACATAAAAGACCAACAACAACAACAAAAAAAAAAAAACAGAAAAGAGAGTACTGGAGAAGAAAAGTATTAAAGATAGACTCAAAAAAGGAAAGTACAATAGAAAAGGTAAATACATGTATAAATAAAAATGAACCCCACTTTGTCCCCTTAGATAATTTATAGACTTATCACCATTCTCATGACTATCTCTGAACTGTACTTGTAAATCTTGCTTTTAAAGTGTAAGGCTCACTAGTGGGTAAGATGTGACAGATCTGATTTGTTCTACTGCAATATAGAAGTTCTGCTTCACAAATATAGTCTTTATCTGAATGAGTTCTATGTTAAGTCAAACCTCCTGATGGCTTCCAATTTTAGGGTAGGTATTTACCTAAGAACACCAGGTCTTTTAAATGAACTAGTGATGCCAATCCATGACTTCTCACACTGCCACAGCCTCATCCTGTGAGTCCCACATTTATGTCGTTAGGTTTCTCATCCTGACAACTTCATGTCATTAAATGTTATTAATATCAACTTATGTCAGTTTGGCATGGTTCTAACCTCTTGGGTTTGAGGAAAACTAAAAAGTTCCCAGAACTTATATTACAGACTTCCCACTGCAGCATAGTCTTCTGGGGCACTATCCTCTTTCTCTGTGTGTGGTATGCCATCAGAAAAAGCGGAGACAAGTATAAGTCACATAACTAATAAAATCCTGTTCCAAATATCAATTTACTATGCAAAGAGTAATTGTGTCAGTTACTTACCTAGTGCCTCCCAGTCCCACACTGATAGTTCTCTCTTCGCTGGAATGCTGAGGCTAGGTGTCTTTAATTAAATTTCCACTTTCCTTTGCCAACCAGTTTTCTATTAGTTTTTCCCAAAGGAGGCATTAGTTAGAGACCAGAAGAGAAGGGGAGAGAAGAAACTCTTCTTACTTGATTTCTCTCTGCTTCTGGCAGCATTTTTGGAAGTGTATATGCCTCTTCAATGATCTTCATCGGACTTTGATTGATATAGTGTTTGGTACCAAGAAGATACTTGGTATTTGCAGAAGTTGTAAGTTCTGTCATACTGCCATTTAACTAGTCTTGTTTACTATGCAGAAGATGACTAGGTCTGGAAAATGACTGTGGAGTTCCAGAAAATAAATCAGGTGGTAGCTTAGACTGTAGCTGCTATTCCTGTGTTAGTATCTTTCCTCCAACAAAGCAAAATGCCCTGGCACCTGGCGTGCAGCTATTTATATATCATATTTTTCCTCCTATATAACAGTTTCTAAAGATGATATGAAGCAGGAAGCATTGGCCTCATGGGGTAGCAATACTTTTCAACTGACTTGTTCTAGAGCCACCTAAACCTTCCTGACCTCTCTCATCACCTTGTTTGCAGGGACCTTGAGCATCTTGTAACCCCAAGAACATCATGCTGGTCCACTACCTTGATGGTATCATGCTGATGGGACTTGATGAGTAGAAAGTGGCAACTACCTTAGTTGCCTCAGTAGCATTCAAGAGTGCCAGAAGTTAGGAGATAAACCCCATAAAAATATATGGACCTGACACGTTGGTAACATTTCTAAGTGTCCAGTGGAGTTTCCCTTATACAACCCACTGCTAAGAAATAAGCACAAAGCGTATTTGACTTCTTTGGATTTTGGAGGCAGCACATACTTTATTTGAAGGTACTGTTCCAATTTATTTGCTGAAAGGCTTTCAGTTGTAAGTGAATTCTGAAGTTGGTCCAGGTTATAATGGATGCTGCTCTGACACAGTGACTTTAGTATCCAGCCTCTCCAAAGGAACACAGAATAACTATGGTGAACAACAATGCTGGAAGAAGTCTATGGAATTCACCAATAGACAGATCATAGTGCAGTTCCCCAAGATTTCGGAGCAAAATAATGCACCCTTCTGAGGATACTATTAGCTTCTAGAATAAAAAGTTAATACTGGGCCCTGGTAGAAATTTACTATCTGGTCACAGGACAACTGATCTAGCAACTTGAATTATATCTTGAACTAGGTGTTTCCTCATTCACTAAATCACAAATTTAGGGATGTAGAGCAGCACTCTCCCATCAAAAGTGGAAGTGTTATCTACCAGGAGAGATTTTAGAAGGGTCTAATGGCACAAGTAAATAGCAGAAGCAGGAGGCTGAGAACTTCCTGGCACCTCCACAGATGCACTATCTCTTGCCACCCCTATAAACGACTCCTATGGCCTTATGGCGTGATCCCCACAATCAGTATTTTGTAGCATACAAAGCAAAAAGTAACTCAGACCTAGTTTGCAAATAGTTCTATATAATATTCTGTCACTAACCATAAGTGTCGTTTGTCAACCCCAATCAGAAATATCACAGAAAGATAGCATGAGGAGAAAATCTACTTTGTTGTCTTTTTATTTTCTTTCTTTATTTTTTTTTTGAGAGAGAGAGAGAGACAGGGTCTAGCTCTGGCACCTAGGCTCATACAATCATAGCCCACTGCAGCTTCAAATTTCTGGTCTCAAGTAACCCTCTTGCCTTGGCCTCTTTGGTTGCTAGGATTACAGGCGTGAGACACCACACCCAGCCCAACTTTGCATAAAAGGAAATAAGGCCAGAATTGTAAATCTATACTAATTTGCAAACAACAGATAACTATTTGACTTGAGAGTCAGGTATTTATGAAGTAACAAAGATTCAAAGATTAATTGTAAGAAGATCAGGGGGAAAATCACGAGAAGACCCTCTCAGAATGGACATAGCAAAGCGCATATATTTGTTCTATGTTATTGATTACCACAGGACATTCCAAGAAGAGTAAGTTCTCAAATATTAGGCAGACAAGATGACTGGGCCTCTAAGCCTCATGCCTGCCCTTCTCAAATCTATTCAGTAATGGCAAGGCTGGGAGTCTTTTTATCAGGCTTCCTGATAGTTATAACCATTAGGAGGTATTGGTGGGATGAGAGACAGGAGTAGGGAAGAAGCAGCACGTCTTCTTTGCTTCTCCCTTAATCTCTAGCAGCATCTCCAGAAGTATCTGCAGCCCTGGTTTCAGCCAGGAGGCTGTGCATGGTTCAGCACCATCCACGTGGCCTTTAGTATTTTTGGACTCTGATAACACCACTTCCTCCCTTTCCTTCCACCAGGTCTAGGAGTGGTGTATGTTTCCTACATTCATTAATTCCTGAGTTACCACCCCAATCCCATTTACTCTCTCTCTTTGAAACGGATACGATGTTTTCATTTCCCTGCCTTACATACCCTTCCTTTTCCCAGTCTGTCCTTTTCTCCGGGACCTTTGACTATCTCACCTCTTCATCTGAATCAGTGATTTTCACACAGTTTCCTGGGGTCTTAGGGGGTTTCAGAAGCCCCCCACAGGATTACTGATTTTTTTAAAAAAAGGGAAGGAGGAGAAAGGAGATCTAAATTGTTTGGAAAACATCCTACTCACTTTAACCATATTATTTCCATTCCTGTATGTTTTGTTTACATTTCTTAGAAAGATTTCATTAGAACAAAGGATTTTGCTTATAGTAAGTGTTTGAAATCATGGCTCTTTGCCACTAATACACATTTTAAATAGAACTTGGTCAAGGATAAAATTATGGCTATGGCCTCAGTGGATGTTGCTTTATTCTAACCAGAAGGAGGGGGGGAAGACACCATCCCAGCCTGTTTCCTCCCTTTCCTCCCTCTTATCCCACCTCATCAGTTATAATTTTCTTCCATGGCCCTGACCTTCTGCCTTGTTTCTAGAATATTCTCACCCTCAGAAACTCAGCTGAAAAAAACTCCCTGAATATACTGCGTATCAAAGGGTAAATGCATCTAGAAAGCCTGCAATAAAAATAACCCAAACAAATGACTAACACATCACATGTCCTATTAGCAAAGTACTTGTGTGGGAACAAAATGTTGTTGTTGGTTTTGTTTTCATTTTTTTAATACAGTCAAGGCCCCAGTGGGGCATGAATGTAGAATATCATCCCATTTTATAATATATGCACCATAATCTTCTTAAAATGAGTTTTCACTTCAAGAAACATAAGGACTTAAATATGAGCAGCCTGTTTTGTGCGTTTGTGTGTTTGGCATCTCATTACACTTCAGACCATTTTGTCTTCTTAGAACAATTGAATATCATTAGTGGAGGCATATTTTGTTGCCAGAACTTGCTTGGTTGCGATTGTGCTCGTTAAAATGTGTCCATTTGCCAGCTGATGGATGGGAGTTCTGAAGGGTGCCTGGTGGGTGAGCATTTGAATATCAGAAGTTTCATCTCTTTCTTCCAGAGAGAAAAATAGCTTTGCTACCAACCAACACAAAGTATGAATTGTCCTTGACTTTCCCTCCCTCCTTCTGTCTTCTTTGTGTAGCACTCAGTTTAGCTCACTGACTTTCAGGCACCCAGAACTGTGCAAAAACATAAAAGCTTCAGAGCCAAGCAAACCTGGGAGCAAATGCAGGTTCCTTAGCATGATTTGCACACTGACCTTGGGCAAATCGCTTAACCTCTCAGGGCGACAGAGTTTGAATTTGTAAAATGGATTCCAAATATCTATTTTTCAGGGTCCTGACAATGAACATCCCTAACCCGTTTTGGGAATATAGTAGATGCTCAGTAATTGACAGCTGATCAAAGTGATGGTGGACCAAAACACTGCATAAAACAATTAGAGAAGAGGTCAAAAGCAAAGGTAGCACACCATTAATTAGAGCATAATCAAGTACTAAAATGTAACGTACCTCAAAACAAATTATTTTAGAGACAAGACCTAGAAGATATCACTGATTCTCATTACTCACAGGTGTATACAATTGTATAAAGTCACCAGAAACGCTGCATTAGCACTGAATTCACAAAAACACTGAATCATTTTGCTCCTAGGGTAAAAACAGGATTAGGTTCCTGTGAGCCCCTAGCCACAACATTTTTGTCAACTAATCAATATATAACATTTTTTCATGTATGTTTCTGTTTAAAGATGCCTCATTTAATATATTTCATTGATTCATTAACATTGAATTCACAACCACCAGCATTGTAACTCATGCCTGAATGAGGCTTACCTAATGCACTTATTTTCACCAGAAGGTACATCCCAGCTTTCTTGCTTTACTTGCTGCAGAACATCAGATAGCAATTTAGCACTGAATTTGAGAGCCATTTTAAACAGCTAAATTACCACCAAAAAGCATTAAAAAGCACAAAAATGTGAAAAATGTCACACTAAATAGATGACAACCAGGACCCTTGTTTACCATAGGAGAGCTGAAGCAAGAAAGCAGAGTATCTCTTTGTTCAACCTCTGCTGGAAAGTACACATCGGGTGACTCAAATTTTTCTTCATTCTGCATGCCCATGTTCTCAAATGACCATGGAAACACCGTGAGTATTGATTTGGGCATTACAAATAACGTTAGTAAGTAGGGAAATTTGCAAAAATGGAATCTGCAAATAACGAACATCAACCGTAAATACCAAAGAGGGTTCTTGAACAAAGGAAGACTCAAAATGAGTGATGAGAGGAGAGAGTCCAGGCAGAAAAAGCCACATTAGCATAAGGAAGACGATAACTAATAGTTGGGAACAGTGTATGAGAAAAAGTCATATCGGCCAGGAACTAGTCTGACTTAGATCTCATGTAACATACCTGTTCAGTTCCTTCAGATCTGATCAAATGTTCCCTATTTAGAGGGGCCTTGTCTGGCCTCCCCACTTAAAAAACATCCACCTCTGGTCATTTGCACTCTTGCTTTTCCCCTTGCTTTATTATTCTCCAGAGCACACGTTTACAAGCTGATATATGTGAGTTTTTTTGTTGTTGTCAGCCTGTCCTTGCCAGAACGCAGACTCCGTGAGGACAGGGATATTGTCTGCTGTGTTCACAAACCCTGACATCTACGGAGTGCCTGCAACACCATGTCATTATCTATTGAATGAAGACATAAACTGAATGGCCTGAATAACACATTAAGAAATATATCTCTCATCGAAGAGGGAATAGTAATTTGGGCAAAGAGTCCAATCAGATAGGGAAGATTTACAGTCTGATACTGTATGCAAAATGAAAGACGAGAAAAATCATTTCTACCCCCATGGGGTAAGCAATGCAGGGAGAGAAGAGAAATGAGCTGAAGATAGAACTGTGGATATTGTTCTAAGCTTGCGTCAAGCGTTATAGCTAAGCAAGATCATTTAATTTTTTTTTTTAACTTTTGAATGAGATAGGAGTCTATGGGGTTGTGGAGCAGGGGGAAGGAGAATGTGGATTAATGTTCAGAGTACATATTCAAAGTGTTGACAACTGTGTGCCAAAACCACATAGACACAGGTTTCTCTGTCTCAAAATCTTTTGGGGATGTTTACACGTAAAAGCACCAACTCCTCCACCAAATCTCAGCATGCAAAGCATGTCTGATTACCCATGCCTGCTTGAGGTTCTTCCCTACTCAAAATCCTCACAGAAATTATAGAAAACATCTATCCTTAACAAAAACATTTTTCTGTTTTCTGACCATTTTTCTGTCTGCCTCAACTGCATTCTAAATGATGATTTGAAGGAAATTGGGAAGCTCTCTGCATTGACAATGGTGACTAAAAGGAGACTGCTGCAGAACCTCTGGGGTCTAAGGCCTTTCAAATTTCACTGTTCCTGGATAACTAACAAATTAAGCCACTGTCAGTCATTAATACTTTAGTATAAATTAGCTTATTCTGCATTTCAAGCAGTCATGATGTAATTCCAAACCTTAATTTTATAGAATGAGAAAACTGAGATCGATAATGGGAACACAATTTTATAGCTAATTTAGTAACTTGAGACAGGACAAAAACCCAGGTCTCCTGTCATTTAATTAACTGTAGAATTCTGATCCAAAACCATTCCAAATGTGACAGCTTGCAGAGGTGGTTGAAACTATCTCCTAATGAAATTTCCAATTAGTGAATCCTTGTGAGGAAAGAGTATAGAACCCCGAATAAGAGGCAAATAATTGAAAAATTCAAGTAACTAGTAAAGGTATTATCTTCTATTGGTTTATTAAACTCGTTCTTCCCAGAAGTCAAGTCCCTTCTTAGGGCACAGTATTCTCCTTTAGAAGATAAACTGGGCTTCAGTTTTGTTTTGTTTTGTTTGAAAAAGGAGGCCAAGAAAGGCCTGTACTTCTGGAAAGACCTAGGACCAATGTGTCAAAACGACAAAATATGGGAAGCTCAAAAGAGACAGAGGGGAAGTCACAGAGCTAGACTCAAAAGCACCCCAAAACAAACGTCAGGTTTGCCACTTGTCTCCATTTGACTATGGCATGTGCACAGGGGTCCAGGGCCCACCGAGGCTGGCCAGCAGTTACAGGGAGCCAGCTCTCCCTAAGCTCATAGTGACTCTCTGAGTAATGTAGAAGCAACTTCAAATCCTTGTGACAGCAAATGCTAATCAGGAAACTGATTACACCCCACTGAGAGGCGAAAGATGAGCTGATTCCTTAATGGACGAGCTGGGTTTGACTAGAATGTCTTTGGAAACATTCGATTTAAATGCTGCTTGTTTCTTTAACATATGCCATGATTACCTTCACAACCATGTCCTACACAACACACATACACACACACACACAGAAAGTCTCCCTAAACTAAACATTAAATCTACATTCCTCTTCCCTCTGTCCCACATCCCAATAGACCCTTGTCTCACTGAAAAGGACTTTATAAACAATCTTACTTAGCTGTTAATCCTAGACGCTAGCCTGCAATAATCTCCATAGTTCTGTCTTCAACTCATTTTTCCTCTCAATAAATAAATATTGTTTACATTCTCAGAAGTCTTTAAATTGTCAGACCAAAATTTGCTCTTCTTCCTCCATGAAGGTAGGAATAAATATTCTCTTCTTTAATTTGCATACTGTTTCAGGAAACATATTTTTGCTATGAATGGAATTGATCTGCTAAAGGTAGAACTTCTAACATGAGAGCAGGTGAGTGAGTTACTTGGACAACCAGGATCCCTTTCCAGTAGTTTCCAAAACAAACCATATTTGCCACCACATTTTTGTACATCCATCTCTTGACAACGTTTAAACACAGAGATATTGAGCACCAGTAATAATATTATCTGCAAAACTCTATAGATCATTAAGAGAAATAGTTGGCTTTCTATTTTGAAGCCACCATGTTTTGCTAATTCATCTTCAAGATGCATTCGATTACTACACTGGGGAGAGGAATAATCCTGTTCTAAAGCACAGGTCAGCAAAACAGTCTTTGGGCCAGTTCTGGCATACTGCCTTTTTTATAAAGATTTGTTAGTTGGCCATAGCCACGTTCACTTATTTACATATTATGTATAGCTGTTCTTGTGCTAGATGAGCAGAGATGATAAATTGCAATAGAGATCATGTGGCTCACAATGCCAAATATATTTACTATTGGTACTTTATACAAAAAATTTACCAATTCTTGCCCTAAACCAGTATATGAGATTTTGGACAAGGACATTTATGTCTTTAACGAGGCTTTCCGGAAAGTCTACTATTAACCAATGTTTCAGAAATCCCACAATAAAATCAAAAGTGCCAGGCTCCAGGAAACTGCTTGTGGTACCAGTGCAGAAGGGACACATTTAGGGACAGTTGCCCAATGTCAGACTTTAAGGAAATACCACACTATAGCTTCCTCTTAACTTTTTGAGTCTCAGGTTCCCTCCAACTTCCTGATTTAGCCTCATATTTCCTGATACAAATCTTGGTACTTTTCCACTTGGCTCTTGGCATTCTCTTTTTAGACAGCCAGTTTTCATTCTTGGCATCAGTCTTTAGTTCCACTCTTGCCACTCATATTGTGTATGTTTATCTGTTCCCGCTCCACTGCCGATCCCAGACATCCAATTCCCATCTCAGTTCAAGTACAAGCAGAACAACAACAAACATTCTTCTCAGGCAAATGATTTGTCTCTCAGGAGGTCTCTAACTCTTGATGTCTGATCCTAAGAAAAACAGAAAATTGAGACACCAAAGCATGATTTTTACCCCATACTTCAAGGTTAATCGGTGCTCAAGGAGTTGTTACATGGGATTTTCCAAGGATACATTAATTCCATGGCCTCAGGAAAAGCTCTGTCACCAAGTCATGGAATGGGATACCTGGTACATTGATTACATGTATAATCAGTCTTGTGTTCGGATTTTTAAAAAGCACTGTTTGTCCCCAACTGTATCTATTTTTTCCAAAGACTTGGAACAGAATCTGTACCTGGATTTGCCTGTTGACAGTGAAAAGGTGGGTGATAACAGTTTCTCTGTGGACAACCCACAGCCTCTATGCAATTGAATGGTCTGAACTTCTTTGGCCACTAAGCTATCCCCACATTTATTTTGACTGGAAATTGTAACATACTAAAAAATTATAACATTAAGTTGAAAGTATTGATCTTAGAAGATTTAAAGACTCTCAGAATTAGGGACATATCTATTTTTAATAAACTGAAAGAGGTAGTTTAAAAAGCTTATGCAGGTCACTATATATTGTATATAGTAATACACATGCATAAATACATATGGTATTATTGTGAGATATATCTGTATATGTATTAAATAAATACTGCAGTAAAACAATGAAAAGTTGTTGTAAAAAGCCAAGCATCACTATAATGTGAAATCATTAATAGTAAAGGCAGATAGCCTTTTTTACCATAAAAGCTCCCAATAATGCCACAAAATTAAAAATATAAAATAATATATATTTATTATGATGACCTTGAAAAGCTACATACAAATTTTAATTATGCTCAATATCTCCTCTTAAAAATGTAAAACATGCATAAGTTTTACAAACATATTCATTAAAATATTAAGACGTGAACTTTTCTAGCAATGGAATACAGCTTTTCTTATGTGGATTCATTTCCATAAGGTTTCCAAAACCAGGATTCTTGTGCGTAGGTATTTAGATGGAGGCTGATCATGATGTTCTGAAAGCTCCATGCAACCTGACGTGTGTCGCATACATTATTGCATACTTATATCTTGTGTGATACCTGGACTCCAACTACTTTCAGGAAATTCTTACAGCTTTGTCCTCGTGGATTCAAACTTCAGTTTGCATCAGGTAGAATTATTCTCTACCTTTGAATGCTGGGCCTTGGGACTTTAGGGTCAACTCAACTTCTTTCAGGACTGGTCTATCCCAGCACTGGCTTCCTTCTCATCAGTGAGTAGCAAAAGTGTCTCACAGCTGTGTTCCTTCAAGATGTAACAACTCTCTCCTCCGTAGAATTTGCATCATCCAATTGTTACCACCTCTGAGAAACTGTATGAGCCACTTTCAGCAGTTCTTCCTAGGCCCCTGGAGTTCCTCTCAAGGAGGTAATGAAGACATGTGTCAAAGTTAAATGAGAGTAAAACCCCAGGGGCAAGAGCAAATGCAGGCATTGAGAGTGACAGAAATGACAAAGGCTGTGATACAGGGACTGGATGTGATCCTGAGGGCACTGGGTGATGTAGATGTATGGAGGATCCTGGAGGAAAAATAAATTAAATTCGATTTTAAAAATTGGGATAGGACAGAGACCAGGCATGGTGGCCCATGCCCGTAATCCCAGCACTTTGGGAGGCCGCGGCAGGCGGATCACGAGGTCAGGAGATCGAGACCATCCTGGCTAACATGGTGAAACCCTGTCTCTACTAAAAATACAAAAAATTAGCTGGGCATAGTGACGGGTGCCTGTAGTCCCAGCTACTCGGGAGGCTGAGGTAGGAGAATGGCGTGAACCCAGGAGGCGGAGCTTGCAGTGAGCCAAGATTGTGCCACTGCACTCCAGCCTGGATGACAGAGCAAGACTGCATCTCAAAAAAAAAAAGAAAAAGAAAAAAACGAACAAAACAAAACAAAACAAACAAACTATATATATATGGATAGGATAAGACTTTGGTTAAAATAAAAATAATAAAAGAAAAAATAATACAGCAAAAGATGGTGACTCAAAAAAAATGCTGAAGACACTCCAGTAGCTGACAGTGGAGGGATTTCCCTGAACCTTCTGTTCAAAAGGAGTGCCTTGGGTTAGAGGTGACAAGACAGAACACACTTGTTACCAGAGGTGACTGTCCACATGGCAAGTGGGCAGGGAGCATTGGCAGCAGCATGGCTGAAACAGAAGCAAAGAGGATGAGATCAAGGCTTGAGGGAGATGGAGCATGCATATGTAATTACAAAAGTCCATTTTAATCGTTTCCATTGAGTAAATCTTGTTTTCCTACTTAGACTGCCAGTTTCTACAGGGCAGGAAAAATGTTCTGTAAGTATTTGAAAACAGCGAAATGGGAGAGTTCATTGATCCCCCTTGCAGGACATGTGACAAGGGTGTGGCTTGCCTGTTGGGCTGTCACCACCACTCAAACCCCTGAGGGGAGGGGGAGCACATAGTCAGACAAGTGCAGGAGCCCAGGTGTGTGTGTGTTACAGTGTGTGCTTTTAGCCCTGCCATCCTTGGACAGCTTGAGTGTGTTAACAGCTCAATGGACCCTCTGCCTTTTCTCAAGGGCAGAGGGCCAGCGTGAGAGCTTTCTGTATCCCAAGCTCTTGCCCAACATCCCGGAACAATCAGGTCATACATGGGCCTGAAGGATGAATGCAGGGTTTTATTGAGTGTGGAGGTGGCTCTCAGCAGGATGGATGGAGAGCTGGAAGGGGGGATGGAGTGGGAAGATGATCTTCTCCTGGAAGTTCAGTCCAGTGGTGAAACTCCTCTCCAACTGCCCCCAGCCAAACTCTTGGCACTCAGGAGTTCCTCCTCTTCTCTTTCTCTGCTATGTCATTCTGCCATCTGTCTGCTTGTCTACTCATCTCCTCATCTGCTCATCTGGAGGCATGGCAGACCAAAAGGTAACATTTTGGGTATGAAAACAGCAATGCCTGTCTCCATTTAGGGCCACAGGTCTCCAGACTTGAGAGTGGGATGTTTGCCAGGGAACAGCCCTCTTCTACCCAGTACTTCCCTGTCTCCTGTCTGTGTCAACAGCACATACAAAATCTTACCCAAATTCATGAACAAACTTGTCCAAAGTAACATGGCTCATGAGTATCAGAACCCTTTGACCCTAGAGTTTTATTGACCTACCTAGATCAAACGTATCCTTTTTATATGCTATGTATTTTATATATGCTTCATTCTTGGCTTCATTTTAAATCTCTTCTGTTCTTAATTTTTCTTTCTTACCTTCTCTTAATGTCTTATACAATTATAGTTGATAAATCTCTATAAGCCATCCTATGTCCTTTCAAGTACAAAGCAGTTAACGGAATCAACAAGGAATGTTATTTATATGATACACACAGAGACACACACACACATATGCGTGTGTATATTTCCCCTTTGGTGAAATGATTTGCACTGTCTAGTTCTAAGTTGTTTAACTTGCCCTTCCATCTCTGGGAATCCTTAAAGCAAAATTCTATCTTTTTACGTTGCTTAATAAAAACATTACTTAGGAACCTGAAAGGAATGAGGCACATCCCCCATATATCTCCCAATTCCTCCATATTTCTTTCAAACTTCAGAAAAACATCACCTGGGAGATCTCCGATAAGGAATGCTAAATGTATAATGTTAACCAATTGTAATGCAGTAACCGAGAGAACTACCTTGTTCCCTGTAACTTTACATATCCTGTTTACATCGGGCTATAAAAAGCAAGCGCTCGCATTGTTCGAGGCCCTCTTGTATGCTGTAGAATGGAGGGGCCAAGTTCGAACTTGTAGTAAAGATCCTTGCCGCTTGGCTTTGACTCTGGACTCTGGTGGTCTTCTTTGGGGAACAAACGGTCTGGGTATAACATCTGGGGGCTCGTCCGGGATTCCCCAAGCCCACCAGACCCCTGGTCAACGGATCTACTAGGATTGATCTACTGATAGGTGAGCCGGCTTGTCTCCGTTTGTCTGTCTGTGTCTGTTCTGAATCTGAATCTGTGACTCGCGAGGTCTGAAACTGGAGCTGGCGCCGTCCTGGCGGATGCCCTATAGGACAGCCAGCGGAGACTGGTGGGAGACGTCCCCTGGCTCTCGTCTGATCTAAATTGCGATCTGGGCTGCCGGAGCGCGATCACGACCCGAGTGGCTAACTCTGACCCGGGCTACCGGTGCGCACTTGCGATCTGTGCTACCGGAGCCGCTTGCGATCTGTGCTGCCTGAGCGCTGTTGCGATCCGAGCAGCTAACTCTGACCCAGGCTACCAGAGCGCGCTTGCGATCTGTGCTACTGGAGCTGCTTGTGATCTGTGCTAACGGAGCTGCTTGCGATTGTGCTGCCAGAGCGCGGTTGTGATCCGAGCAGCTAACTCTGACCCGGACTACCGGAGCACGCTTGCGATCTGTACTGCCGGAGCGCGGTTGTGATCCGAGCAGCTGACTCAGACCCGGGCTTCAGGAGCGCTTGCGATCTGTGCTGCGGGAGCGCGGTTGCGATCTGAGCAGCTGATTCTGACCCAGGCTGCCGGAGTGCACTTGTGACTAGATATTATTATTAAGACAGATTTCCTTTACAGGGATTCTAACCCATATTCCTTTACAGGAAGAGACTACAAATTAGTACAGGATGGGTAATACCCAGAGCACTCCCCTATCTCTCCTTACAAGTAATTTCAAAGATGTAAGAGCAAGGGGCCATGATCTTAGTTTGGAAATCAGGAGGGGAGAGCTCACTACCCTATGCCGCTCCGAATGGCCTGCCTTTGATGTGGGGTGGCCACCCGAAGGGACGTTCCGACTTGCTGTCATCACTAGAGTAAAGTCCAAGATTTTCCTACCTGGGCGTGCAGGCCACTTGGATGAAATCCCATATATCCTCATATGGCAGGACCTTGTTGAGAACCCGCCTCCTTGGCTGTCCCCTTTCCAATTAGCCCCTGAACCCTGTAAGGCACTGGTTGCTCAGCCGCTAAAATCCAAGCAGCCGATTGCCCCCCCCCATCCTGTTTTACCTGATAGCGGGGACCCACTGTTCACAGAACCCCCTCTGTACCCCTCTGGGCCACAGGCCCCTGCCCCCCGGCTGAGCCGTGGGAGGGAGCAGGCGGACGGGAGGCGGCCGGCACACACAGACCCGCTGAGAGTGAAAGTAACTCTGAAGGGCCGGCAGGGCGGACGCGAGGGTGCACTTTACGGGCTAGCCCCCGCCCCCAGCTGCCTGACTCCACAGTGGCTCTACCCCTTCGGGAAATAGGACCCCCAGATGACACGGGAATCCCCAGGCTCCAGTACTGGCCATTCTTTACCAGTGATCTATATAACTGGAAGACCCAGAGTGCTCGGTTTTCAGACAACCCCAAAGATTTAATGGCTTTACTGGATAGTGTCATGTTCACCCACCAGCCCACTTGGGATGATTGTCAGCAGCTCCTCCGAATCTTGTTCACAATGGAAGAGCGAGAGAGAATACAGGTAGAAGCTAGAAAGCTGGTCCCGGGGGACGACGGTCAAGCAACTGCCAACCCCGACCTCATAAATGCGACTTTTCCTCTGACCAGGCCGGCGTGGGACTACAACATGGCAGAAGGTAGGGGACGGCTATGCCTTTATCGCCAGACTCTAATGGCGGGTCTCCGGGCAGCTGCTTGCAAGCCCACTAATTTGGCTAAAGTATACTCTGTTCTGCAGGGAAAGACAGAGAGCCCAGCTACCTACTTAGAAAGATTAATGGAAGCTTTTCGACGGTACACCCCCATAGACCCAGAGGCTCCAGGAAGTCAGGTAGCTGTTGTAATGTCTTTTGTAAATCAGGACACTGTTTTAGATTTGAAAGACGCTTTCTTCAGTTTGCCTTTAGCCCCTCAGAGCCAAAAGCTCTTCGCCTTCGAGTGGAATGACCCTGGAAGGGGCATAAGTGGCCAACTGACATGGACCAGGCTGCCGCAGGGATTCAAAAACTCTCCTACCCTGTTCGATGAGGCCCTCCATGAAGACCTGGGTGAGTACCAACGTAAACACCCTGAAACAACTTTACTACAGTATGTTGATGACCTCCTGATTGCTGCTGAGACCCAAGAAGCTTGTATTCAAGGGACCAAAAGTCTCTTACAAGCTCTGGGAAATCTAGGCTACCGAGCCTCGGCAAAGAAAGCTCAAATCTATAAGCCAGAAGTAACATATCAGGGGTACCTGCTAAAAGGAGGGCAGCACTGGTTAACAGACGCCCGGAAGCAGACTGTTCTGCAGATCCCCAGGCCACAATCCACCCGACAAGTGAGGGAATTCCTGGGGTTGGCGGGATTTTGTAGACTATGGATACCTGGGTTCGCAGAACTGGCTAAACCCTTGTATCAGGCAACACGGGGACAGCAGCCATTTAATTGGACAGACAAAGCCGAGTTGGCTTTCCAACAGATCAAAACCGCCCTACTCTCTGCGCCTGCACTGGGACTACCTGATGTCACCAAGCCCTTCCACTTATACGTGGACAAGAGTAAGGGTGTCACCAAGGTGGTAATAACTCAGAACTTAGGCCCCTGGCGGAGGCTGGTTGCCTACCTGTCAAAGAAGTAAGACCCAGTGGCTGCCGGGTGGCCACCTTGTCTCCGAATGATTGCGGCCACGGCTCTGATGGTACAAGATGCTGATAAACTTGTCATGGGTCAAGCACTGCAGGTCGTTACCCCACATGCCATCGAAGGTGTACTCAAACAGCCACCTAATCAATGGATAAGTAACGCCCGGCTCACCCACTACCAAGGACTACCACTAAATCCTATCAGGATAACCTTCCTGCCCCCAATGACCTTAAACCCTGCCTCGCTGCTGCCCAACCCGGACCTGGACGCGCCACTCCATGATTGCACCGAGATACTAGCTCAGGTGCACGGAGTTCGAGAGGACCTGCAGGACTGCCCACTCCCTGACGCTGACCTCATCTGGTTCACTGATGGGAGCAGCTTCATGTATCAAGGCCAGAGGTGCGCTGGAGCGGCAGTGACTTCAGAGACTGAGGTAATCTGGGCGGAACCCCTGCCCCCGGGGACATCGGCCCAGAAGGCCGAACTGATAGCGCTCACCCAAGCTCTTACCTTAGGGGCAGGGAAGAAGCTGACAGTATATACAGACAGCCGATATGCTTTTGCTACGGCGCACATACATGGGGCCATTTACAGGGAGTGAGGGTTACTAACGGCTAAAGGAAAAGAGACAAAAAACAAGCAAGAGATCCTAGCCCTGTTAACAGCGCTATGGAAGCCAGAAAAGTTAGCCATTGTGCATTGCCCAGGGCATCAGAAACCAACCACTCCAACTGCTCAAGGCAACTTTCTGGCAGACCAAACTGCAAGAAATGTGGCAAAGGCTCCCAGCCAACTCCTTGCACTCCAGCTCCCTGACCCGGGCCCCCGGGACTTGCCGTATTCCCCTGATTATTCAGAACAAGATCTCTAGTGGATTGACAAACTTCCCCTGAAACAGATCCAGAATGGGTGGTGGACTGATACTAATGACCAAACCATCCTTCCAGAAAAATTAGGACAACAAGTATTAGAACACATCCACCGAACCACCCACCTGGGTGCTCAGCGGATGATAGACCTGATCAGACGCTCTAAGCTCAAATTCAGACATACAGCCGAGAAGGCCAGCAGCATCGTGGCAAGTTGCAAAGTCTGCCAGCTTAACAACGCCTACCCCCAATCCCAGACTGCAGCGGGAACAAGGCTCAGGGGAACCAGGCCCGGTATCTACTGGGAAGTAGATTTTACTGAAATAAAGCCAGGAAAGTACAGGTATCGGTACTTACTTGTCTTTGTAGATACTTTTTCAGGGTGGACTGAAGCATTCCCAACCAAAAGAGAAACTGCTCAGGTCGTAGCAAAGAAAATTCTGGAAGATATCCTTCCCAGGTATGGCTTCCCTGTCCAGATAGGGTCAGATAATGGGCCCGCCTTCATCGCTAAGGTAAGTCAGGATTTGGCCTCCATCCTTGGGGCAAATTGGAAACTACATTGCGCTTACAGGCCCCAGAGTTCAGGACAGGTAGAGAGGATGAATCGGACCTTAAAAGAGACCTTAACTAAATTGACTATGGAGACTGGTGCTAACTGGGTGGTCCTTCTCCCCTACGCTCTGTTCCGGGCCCGTAATACCCCTTACAGACTGGGCCTTACCCCTTACGAAATCATGTATGGCAGACCTCCACCCCTGGTTCCCAGCTTAAAAGATGATCTGCTTAAGTCTGAAACAGAAAATGTCTCTGAATTCTTATTTTCCCTACAAGCCTTGCAGAAAATTCATCAAGAAATCTGGCCCAAGCTGAAGGAACTATATGAGACCGGTCCCCCACCAACACCCCATCCATACCAGCCGGGAGACTGGGTCCTGGTTAAGCGACACCGACAAGAGACCCTGGAACCCAGGTGGAAGGGACCACTCCAGGTACTCCTGACCACACCCACCGCCCTAAAGGTAGAAGGCATCGCGTCATGGATCCACTACACCCACGTCAAGCCAGTGGACCCAACCTCCGACCTTCTGGGACCAATCATGGCAGCGGCTGAAGCACCGGCCACGTGGACTGTGGACAGAGCTAAGAACAACCCCTTAAAATTCACCCTGCGCCGGCAACATAGCTCACTGCAAACATGCAGTTAGGTAGTCTAGCCCTAACGTTAGCCGCCCTAGTGGCTGCTGGGGAAAACACCAAACCAGCATCTAATCCCTTTGTCTGGAGATTCTGGCTTTATGAAAACCGAACCCACCCTGGACAACCTCATAAGCCCGGGAAATTATTGGCCAGTGCTGATTGCCCCTCCTCAGGGTGCAATAGCCCAATCTTACTAAATTTTACTGGCTTTCAAATAGCCAAACCAGTGACACCAATAATATGTTTTGAGTTTGATCAGACTGAATACAATTGTAAACACTATTGGTGGCACCAAAATGCCGCTGTCCTTATAACTATTGTAACATCCATAGGTCCCGTTATTGGGGAGAGGAAGAACAGTTAGACCCTAAGTGGCCCTTCCATCGTAGACGGGATGGAGACTTTTCATATACATGGATAGTTAGAGACCCCTGGAACTCCCGCTGGACCACGCCTCAACATGGGGCTGTATACTACTCCCCCTCCTCCACATGGCCTAGCAGTCACCTCTATCTGTGGCGAGGCCTAGTGCAAGTACTGCCCCTGGTCCACGGGAATATCCAACGACAGGAAAACAGACTAACACAAGACTTACGTCCTTTCTCCTGGTTAAAATTATTACAAGAAGGACTACAGCTTGCTAACATTACAGGACTTCACAGCCTGTATGGCTGCTTTCTGTGTGCCACCCTAGGGCGTCCACCACTAACTGGTGTCCCTCTGCCATGGGGATCCTCTACCTCTGCCCAAGCTAACAACCTCCAAAACCTCTCATATGCCCCTATCCTAAACGTGCCCCTATACCTAAACCCCAGTCAGGAGAAGTTTCCCTACTGCTTCTCAGGAACCAATTCCAGCCTCTGCAGCATCACTACAGTGCCCCCTAATATCACCCCAAGGGCTCCGCCGGGCATATTCTTCTGGTGTAATGGGACATTATCTAAGGACCTATCTAGTCCCTCTGTTACCAACCTACTGTGTCTTCCTGTCACATTAGTTCCCCAGTTGACTCTACTAACTGCTGGCGAGTTCCTAGGGTACACCGGTAACTGGACTAGTACTGCTATTCACCCAGTCCCTAGACCGAGACCTGCACGAGCCATATTTCTCCCCCTCATTGCAGGAATCTCCCTCACCACATCCCTCATTGCAGCCGGGATGGCGGGGGGAGCCCTAGGTCACACCCTTATAGAAAGCAACAAGTTGTACCAACAATTTGCCGTTGCTATGGAGGAGTCAGCTGAGTCCCTTGCATCCCTTCAGCGGCAGCTCACGTCCTTAGCTCAGGTAACCTTGCAGAACCGGAGGGCCCTAGACCTACTCACTGCTGAAAAAGGTGGTACATGTATGTTTCTAAAAGAAGACTGTTGTTTCTACATAAATGAATCAGGGCTTGTAGAAGACCGGGTCCAACAGTTACGCAAATTAAGCACTGAAGTAAAAACACGGCAGTTTGCTTCAGCTGCAGACCAATGATGGAATTCCTCTATGTTTTCTCTGTTAGCCCCCTTCCTTGGACCCCTGCTAAGTCTACTATTTCTGCTAACCGTAGGACCTTGTGTTGTTAACAGAATTTTGCAGTTTGTCAGAGAAAGGTTTGACACTGTTTAGCTCATGGTCCTCAGAGCCCAATACCAACCTGTAAACGCTGAAACAGAGTTAGACTTATAAGACCCAAGATTGGCTCTAGAGTTACCTGAAAAGAAGGGGGGAATGAAAGGAATGAGGCACATCCCCCATATATCTCCCAACTTCCTGAGCCCAGCACAAACACATTCCTCCATATTTCTTTCAAACTTCAGAAAAACATCACCTGGGAGATCTCCGATAAGGAATGCTAAATGTATAATGTTAACCAATTGTAATGCAGTAACCGAGAGAACTACCTTGTTCCCTGTAACTTTACATATCCTGTTTACATCGGGCTATAAAAAGCAAGCGCTCGCATTGTTCGAGGCCCTCTTGTATGCTGTAGAATGGAGGGACCAAGTTCGAACTTGTAGTAAAGATCCTTGCCGCTTGGCTTTGACTCTGGACTCTGGTGGTCTTCTTTGGGGAACAAATGGTCTGGGTATAACAAACCCAAGTAAAGGTAAACCACTATTGAAGTCTGGGGTCCCTCTTTAATATCCTTCTCTTTCAAATCATCTCTCCCAAATACTTTCCTGGTTGCCCACCTGGGTGTCTCCTTTCCTACCAATTCTCCACTCCATCACAGCAAGTTCAAAAGACTCAGAATGAAGACAAAGGGACCCCCTAAGGGTCTTAAGGCAAGCATTTCTGTTATTTAATGCAGTTTCATTACTTTTTGTCACTGGGAGGCATCTTAGCATATGGGAATGGAAATTTAGATTTAGTAACTTTCAGCAATGTCAAAGGAGCTATTAACAGAACCAAATTCTATGGTGTCCTAGTTGCTCTTGGAATATAGGTTTCAGAGTCTCAGCACCACAAGATGACCTCTGAGTTTAATAGAAGTCTACCAATAAAAAATAAATAGAAAATAATAAAAATGACATACTGAGGAATTTAAAATCATAAATGCATGCAAATTCATCTCAAAGATGATTAATCAATCATTAAATAATTAATGAGGACTTAATGTTTTCTCAGAACTGTCCTAGGCACTGTTGTGAATGAAAAAACAGGGGAACTTTAAGGCATAATTGTTGAAAACAGGGAAGCCATATGAAATGTTCCATTAAAAGGGTGAAGGGAGATAAATACAAGTACTAATGTACACAGTAAATTTTACATATATACATATTATAGACAACATATAGGTTTCATTGTTCTAAGAAGTAGTGTAAAAAAAGTATAAATGCCTTTGAAATGAAACACTAGAACAAGCACTAGATTAGGAAACAGGATACTGAGACCAGCTCTGGCTTGGCACCCAGCAAGTTGTATGTCTCTGGGAAAGTGAGTGTCTATGCCTGGCTTTTTGTTCATCTGTGGAAAAAAAAGAGAATTGGATTATTTATAAACTGAAACTGTATTTTATGTTATGAATATAGAATATATTTCTTTAAATTAAACACTGACTTATTGATCAAATGAAATTAGAAATATTTTGGAGTTGCCACTAAATTAAGAGGGTAGTGTCAACAGAGGAAATCGTGGTCCTCTGAAAGTGTCCCTCAATAGACTGAAATAGAGCCCAGAGCAGAAGGACAATGAGAACAAGCTCAAGAAGACTATTTTTAAAGCAATTATATTGTGCAAGAGTATGAGTGATGGTATTAGTGAAAAATCATGCTATTCCAATAGTTAAAACTTTTATAACACATTTCTATGTTGCATTTTTCAGAGGAGAAGCAAAGCATTGTGACTAAGGCTCCAGGATGAGAAGATGAGAAAAGGCCCTGAACCAAAACCCAGCTCTTGCATTTATTAGCTGTTTCACTTGGAGCAAGTTAACCTCACTAGAAATGAATGACCCGGACAAAGAAACAAAGGTAACATTATCATGTAAATCATCCTTGTGGGGGAGGATTAAATCAAAAAAGCATTTAATAAAATGTAAACATTCTGATATTCATATTTACCCAGATATGGAAAAAAATAAAAAGACAAGTTTATGATTGAATTAGAAGAGGTATCACCACATCTTGGAAAACTTAGTTGTTATAAATATCTTGAAAATGCTAACATAGTCATACCAGCTCATGCCCATGTAAGTACTATTGAACTTTTATTCCTAAAATTAATATTACTCAAAAGTTGTAGCCTTCATTTTAGTCTATCTTTCTGGGAGGAGAAATCTCCATGGTTGGTTATATCCACATTCACCCTCTGGCCTATGCCTTATTGTCCCTCCTTAATGCACAGGTAAAGGTGATTTCTTCAACTGAAAGAGTCTGCGGATTTTTTATTTTTTATTTTCCTGTCAACTCTTTGAGGGCATTGGGCTGACAGTTCTGGGTCGGAGGGAGTTTAATCTTTTCCTTTCAAATCAAATTTTGGGGAAAATGCTAGGGAAATGGCTCCCTAACAGCTGGCATTGTTCAGAAATCATCGAGCTTGGTGAATTTGTAAGATAAGTGTCTAAATTGTGGGGAGAGGCAAACAGCTTCCCCTCTTGGGCTGGTATCTGAAGAACTAATGACTAAAAGACTCCATTTTGCTCTTCACACAATGGCCTGTCCTGGAAGACTTCAAAGGCTCTCAGGGTTCAGGTCCCTCTCCAAAAATCAGCCTGCCTAAAAGCTGGCTTGGGATCTTATCTACTTTCTTTGCTCCCTATTTAATAAACTTATAACTTTTTAAACTAGTGAGAATAGAAGAGGATAGATTCTTGCCTGGAGTAATATTAAATCCATGGAAACGTTCCTATCAACATACTCAGAAAAATGGCTAAGAAAACAGAAAGAACTTGTAGGACAAAAGCCAAAAAGTGAGAAACAACTTTTAAAATATTATGAGAGGCACCACATTCACATTTAATACTAAAATATTAAAATTGATTGAGGTTGTGAAATAAGTGAATTACTTAGTCTCCCATGCATTAAAATTAATTTTTCATCTCCTTCTGCAGGCCACTTCCCATTGGCTTTCCTTGAGCCCACTTAATATTTTATTTGCTGAAGGGAAAAGGTTTCCCTTTGACATATTGGCATTCCTGGGGTTGGTAGACTATCTCACTGCCAACTCCATGAGCAGATTTATCAGTCCAAGTGAAGCAACAACAAAGAATAAAATATGTGCTACACATCCTAAGTCTGACACATTTGTTTTTTTCTAACCAGATCCTTCCCTAAATACTTTTATCCATGGATCCACTCCTTTTGCTTGTTACAATGCCCAATGCTGCCTTTCTGATTCTCCCTCCAACATCCCCAAACATTAGCCTATTAGCAATATATCCAGGAGAACCACCAAAAAGCAAAAAATAATAAAACAACAAAAAAAGAAGTTGTGATCCCTACACTTGAGCTGCTGAAACTAGTTCTTACTTTTCTTCTCTTCTTCTTTTTTTTTTCCCTTTGAGATAGGATTTTACTCTGTCACAGAGGCTGGAGTACAGTGGTGTGATCACAGCTCACTGCTACCTTGCCCTCCTGAGTTCAAGCGACCCTCCCACCTCAGCTTCTTGAGTTCCTGAGACTACAAGCACACACCACCAGGCCCAGCTAATTTTTTGTATTTTTTGTGGAGATGGGGGTTTCACCATGTTGCCCAGGCTGGTCTCAAATTTTTGAGCTCAACTGATTCTCCCACCTCGGCCTCCCATCTTACTTTTCTTTACTGGGGCTCTGGGAAGGGGGCTTACCTCCTTGCAAATTTATATCAGCCAAAGCATGATAGTCCCTAATCTGGAGCTCAGGAATTAATATGGCAGATCCTCTGTAGTTAGGAGGTAAATTCTAAGCTGATAGCCATGTATTAGAATAGATGCTAAAGGTAGAGTGGATAGATGTACCAAAGGTGTCAAACAGGCACTCACTGGGCTTTGGAAACTTACCAGGAAATTAAACATAAAAACCCCAACTTTCCAATAGTACATTCACATACTGAATCTGAATTCCTTCCTTTAAGAAAAGTCTACGCTTGTGAGAAAATGAGATCAGAAATCCTCAACATCTCTTCAGAATAAGAGACATTGTAGGATTTCAAACCCTCCATCATTCTTTAATGTGTCCCTTATTTGACGATCACAAAAGTGGAGCAGTGCTTTTGTTCACTAATATAATCATCGGTGCTAGATCTAGAGATGACTCTGACCTTAGCCTAGTCTAAAATCCTCCTTCCAAATGTCACGAAGCAGCAGCAACAAAAGATAACCTGGCTTGCCCCAGTCAAATCAGAATAAATGCCTGTTTCCGCATTAGAACCCTGTTTCTCAAGTTTCTAATGTAGGACCTTTGCACATTTAGAAGAATAAAACATTTTCCCCTGCCCTCTCAAGTTCTGCAGCTGGGGGGGGGCCAGCAGATTAAACAGATGAAATGTAGATTAACAGAAGAAAAGGCATAGGTTTCTGTATTGATGTTAATATTTTTACACACACAGGGGCTTCACAGAAGATATGTAAAAGCTCAAAGAGGCAGTTAGGTCTGGGGCTTATATGCTATTTTAACCAATGGTAATAAACTGGCTGAGTGACTAAGTGGAGATAAAGGTAGTTTGGGCTCCTACAGATGGTAAACTATGAGAAGGTGACTTGGAAATGTGTAGTAGATAAGAGTTGTTTGGTAAGGTTTGTTAATGAAGACCCAGGCTATCTCTAGTAATGAGAGTTGTTCAGCACTTCCTGGTAGGGGATGAGGAGGCCCCTTTACAAAGGAAAATTCATGCCCCGCTTTTAGGCAGAAAGCTCCTCTTGCATCTGCTGCTGCTTTATTGCCTTCAGCTCAAAACAATCAATATACCAAAGTGACGGATTTTGAGGGGTATATCCTGAGACCCTTCACACAGATCATTTTTAGGGCAATTGGCAGCCAGACTATGTCTTCTTATTCTTAAAATTAATTCTTCTTTTTTATCAGATTACTCAAGATTAGGGGCCAATGCTGAAACCATATTATTTCAGATCACTTGAGTTTAGAGGCAATGGTACAAATAAATTATCTGGCTATAATATTAACACACTCCTGACCTGGTTCAGTATTCAGACTAAAACCTCGGTGTATAAAACCAGTAGCCAGCTGGGCGCAGTGGCTCATGCCTGTAATCCCAGCACTTTGGGAGGCCGAGGTGGGTGGATCACCTGAGGTCGGGAGTTCAAGACTAGCCTGACCAACATGGAGAAACCCCGTCTCTACTAAAAATACAAAATTAGCCAGGCATGGTGGCGTATGCCTGTAATCCCAGCTACTTGGGAGGCTGAGGCAGAAGGATCACTTGAACCTGGGAGGCAGAGGTTGCGGTGAGCCGAGATCGCGCCATTACACTCCAGCCTGGGCAAAAAAAATGAAACTCTGTCTCAAAAAAAAAAAAAAAAAAAAAAAAAAAAAAACAAAACAAACCAGTAGCCCTCCCTGTATGTATGAGACACTATCAACCTGTTAGCTCACTCCATTCCTGTGATGCTTGTAGGAGAGAAGACAGGAGTCATCAGCCCCACTTAGCCTATGGGAAAATATTGATTCCACTCCATTATTCATCCAAAATCACACTGTCAGTCAGTCCTGAGGGTCAGAGCTAAGCTGCCCTAGTGTGAGTTCTGTGTTCTGTCTACTGTTCCCAAATGGGAGGAGAAGACGCATTGCAGCATTTATTTCATCAAAGACACCACTTAGATAGAAGATTCCCAAAGCTTCAACAGAAGGGAACGCTAACCTGTGAGATAATAACAGTGTTTGCAGGTATCAAGGTAAATTGCATAACAATTAGTTTGGGAAACTAAGCTAAATAGAACTAAACACATTTTTGTGCTGCAGAACTTTTTGGAGTCTTTAATATCTTGTTTGGCTTTGCAAATATATAAGAGGAGTACATACTAGGCCTATCATAAACATTATGACCCTGGAAAGCATCAACTGAGGAGAATTTCAAGTGAATAGTGAACCCTGGAATGCACCTCAGGAAACATGAATTATTGCCTGTGGCATCTCACTATTCTTCATCAGGTTTGCCAGGATGCCAGGGAGCCAGGTAGTAACAGGGAACTGAAGGATTAGTCCTTTCTAACTCTAGTTACTTTTGCTAGTCTATACTCGTATCCTCACAATTCTCAAGATTCCAACAATCAGCTCACTGTGAATGTACTAAAATCACAATATGCAATTTCTCTTCTCAGACCAGACCTATCACTTCATATCTAAACCTCTTACCTGTCTACAACTTCAGGATTATTTTTCACATTCACTGCAATCATACCCCTTGCTTTTATCATACTTGTCCATTTACTGTTCCTATAATGGCCATGGCACTTTTAAGATCTTGTCTTGGCTTATATTGTTCTTCTTATCTGTAATGAATTGTTTTCTTTTTCCTCTTGGTCCAGCAGAATCCTCATTTGGGTGTCTTATAATGTATCTCCTCTTCATGTCAGAAGTGAATTTCTTCTGCTATAAATGTTTACAGTGTCATTTACTTTCTGCCTAGTTTTGCTAGTTATATTTCACAGATTTGGGTTTCACCTGCTATTTAGTTTACAAAGTCTTTCACTCATCTTTGTTTTGCTGTCAGCACAGAGCCTGATGTCTGGCATATAAAACATTTCAAGTAATTGATTGTTAAAGTTAAATGAGACTTGGGAGTTGAAGTTCTATCAATACATTGAGATCAGATTACAGAGGGCCTTGAAAGCCACATAGAGGACTTTGGTTTAATTCCATAGGTATTTGGAGGTGTTCTGGATTTCTTCTTAAAGAGAAGGAATAAGAGAAAAAGCACCATGGCTAGCAGGCCAAACACTGTAGCTTGGTGGTCGTAGGCAAAGCTTTCTGAATCTCAGCTCTTAGGTCTGAATCCCAGCCCTCTTCTGCCTCTGTGACCTTGGGAAAGTTACAAATTTTTCTGGCTTTCAGTGTCCTCATTTGTAAAATTAGAATAGCCTTACTCTTAGGGTCATTGTGAATTTTGGATAAGGTTATCCATGGAAAGCCTTTAAAGCAATGTCTGGTGTCTAGTGAGCCTTCAAGAAACATTAGCTAGTATTATAATTAACAACAAGGAGAAGTGAAAAGAGCATTGCTTTGTGCATCAGGGATCTGAACTCTGCTGCAGTTTGAAGACAAGGTACAAACGAGGTCAAGTATTACCAGTCAAAGAGCCTGATTGGCACTTAAAGAGGATGTGTGTTTGGTGAATTCACCATTCTTTTCACTCCAGGCTCAAAATCAAACGAGTAGCACAACAAATGCATTAATCAAGCTTACAGAGACAATCTATAAAACACAGAAGCTCAATTCATTAATATACAATGAGAAATATAACTATTAAATAGATGAGATATTGGTAATGGATAAGCACATTCTTCCTTATAGACAAATATATCCAGGAAGCCAGATTATAATCCAAGAGCTGTTTGATGAAAAGGGAACAGAGCAAGGAGAGAAAGTGGGTGAATTTGAGCACATGCTCAAGCTCATAGCCAGATGCATCCCACTCTGCTGCAGGCACATACCCACCACTTAAGAGATGCCCTGACATACTCTGTACCTCACCCTCCCAGTGACGGAGAGCCCCTCTCTTTCTTTTGCTTCTGAGATCCCCCTCTATAAAAACCATGCATACCATTGTTTTCCTGTTACAATGCAACCATTTGGAGGGATGTTTTCTAAGTGCAATCAAAATGTACTCAGAGTTTTGCCTGACTGTATTCTTGATGCTCACGGACCATTTATTAGGCCAGTTTTAAGATAGTTCATCTTTTCTCTTAAACATTATTAGTGGTCCTCTGGTAGCCCTGAGAGACTCTGCAGAAAATATTTCTGTATCCTTTCTATTTTGAGTCTTCTTAAATTTATCTTTACATGGTATATCAATTAGCTTGGGTTACATAATAAACCACCCAAAACTTATTGTCTTAAAATGTTTATCATGAGTCCTTTTGTTCATGAAGGACTCCATGGGTCAGCATTTTGGGCTGGGCTCAGCTGAGCTCATCTCTTCCTCTTTACATGATGTCGGCTGTGCTTGAACACATGCCTGGGTTCACACACTGCCAAGATGACTAGGACAGTCAGGGACCCTTGCCACATGTCTCTCCATAAGTCTCTCTCTCATCCTCCCTGTTCTGTTAGGTCAGGTCAGGAGCTGAATCAGGGTGAAACAGACTCCACTTCTTGATGGGAGATGTTGTGAAGAATCTTTAGACAGATTTCCTGAAACCTACTATGGATGGGAGTAACTTATGAATGAACAAGTTAATGAATAAATGAATATATCTTCAGGGAGAAAGGTCATAGTAATCAAATACATCAGGCAGGTGAGTTGGCATCTCTGTAACCCATGAGTCCAGGAAACTCACTCATCTAGGCCACAGTGAAAGGGATCCCAGTGCAGCATGCATTATTCTCTCCCGACACTAAAATTTTGTGATCCTAAGAAGGTAATCAGCAGGGAAGGTCAAAGTCCCTGAAAGGGGGCTGGCATCGAGTGACCCTTCCTGAGGAAGCTGATGCTGACCACTTCTGCCCAGTGATCGAATTTGATGGGTTTCATCATCTTCCTCCCCTGTCCGCTCCAGCTCTATCGATTGCATCGCCTTCAATATCTCTTTTGTGGTTAAAGGCTGCTCCCGAGACTGCCCTGTCTGAGTTGCCTAGTTTTGTCAATTCCAATTCAGCCAGACATCCTTTTACCCTTTCCTAGACAACAAAGCTTTCTGGTCGATGTTTTTTAAAAAAAAAAAAAAAAAAAAAAAAAAAAAAAAAAAAAAAAAAAGGAAAGAAAACTCATGGAAGACTTAGAAGCCTCAGAAAGTCTTACTAAACTCTTCCTTCCTTTAGAACAATTCTCCCTGCCTGGGTTGACAGCAATTCTTCTTCTCTGATGAGAGCTCATATTTATCTTCTCTTCCAGCCTTTTACCTCTGCCTTGGGACCTCAGACAGAAGTCTCCTTATTATTCTTCCCTTTCTTCTTTCCGAAAATTATAAATGATTGGGTAAACATAAAGTTTACCTGTACATTTTAACCTTTACATGTCTTTCATCTTATTTTCTAGATCAGAAAAATACCTTTTGAGAATTCTCATTAGGCCTAAATTATGGAACAGGGACACTTTATTTTATGCTTCAAATCCTATATATTTCTTTAAGATGCTGCAGAAATATCTCCTGAAACAGGGGAGTTATGAAACTGATACCCTCAGAAGAATGTTCCAGTTATCAAGTGTCTCTTGTGCCATCCTGTCTGTAACTTTGTGATAGACATGAATCAGATTGTCAAAAGCCAATATTAGAAAAAAGTACTCAAACTATAGGGTAAAATCCAATCACCTAATTAAAAATAAAAGCTAAACAAACAAAAAAAGATCTCATCCCTGCCAATTTGTCCTCCTTTAACCTCAGCCACCCCACCCTGTCTGTTCTGCTCTGCTCAGAAGCCACATCAAACCACTAGTGAGAACTCTCCTTTTTCCGCCTCCCTGAGATTGCACCTGTTATTCCTCTGCCTAGAATTTCCTCTCCATTAGTTTGCCTGGAAAATTCCTTTTCATATTTTAGGATGCATTTCAATTGTATCCTTTTTCCGGTAAGCCTTTCTTGCTCTTCCTAAATAGTTGTTTATTTCCTCATTTATATCATCACTATATGTATTTTACCTCCATTAACCTCACTGCACTAAAATTGTTGTGGTTTTCTATAGATCTATAAATAGAGTCTCTTCTTGAAGAAGATGCAGAATCCTGTCTTAGTGTTTTTACAGATCCCTACCTTTCTGTCAGAGCTTTTTCTGCTCTTCAAGGGGGCTGATGTTTGTACAATCTGCCTTTGTTTTTGTAGCACCTCCTCTCCACCACCTCTCTACATCCTATTTCCTCTTCATCTTCCAATGTCTCTCTCCATCAGCATACTGCTCTCACACCAGAAACATGATCCTGTCTTCTGTATGCTAAAATCTTGTCAATCTCTTCTTGCTCCTCCATTGACTTCCTTATCATTCTCTTTTACCTGTGTACCTAATTTCTTAAAAGAATAGTTTGCACCTGCTATCTCAACTGTCGCACCATTCGGACACTCTTTGATTCTTTACAGTCTGATCTCTAACTTCACCACTGTTTTTGTAATTGCCTTCAAAAACGGATATAACTGGCTGGGTATGGTGGCTCACACCTGTAATTCCAGGACTTTGGGAGACTGAGGCAGGTGGATCACCTGAGGTCAGGAGTTCCAGACCAGCCTAGCCAACATGGTGAAACCCCGTCACTACTAAAAATTCAAAAATTATCCGGGCATGGCGGCAGGCACCTGTAATCCCAGCTACTCAGTGGGGCTGAGGCAGGAGAATCGCTTGAACCAGGAGGTGGAGGTTGCAGTGAGCCAAGGTCATACCACTGCACTCCAGCCTGAGCAATAAGAGCAACATTGTGTTTCAAGGAAAACAAAAAGATATAACTTATTTTTTGCCAAAAAGTCCCACCTGCACACACACAAACACACATAGGTATATAAAAATATAAGATTTAAAGCAATTTTTATTATCCTTAATCTTTCAGTAGCACTCGCTCCTTGAACTCTTATCCTTCATGACCTTGCATTCTTTCTCTTCCAGCTGAGAGACAGTCTGGTGAGGGATAGTAGTTGACACTAAAGCACCACACTTTGGATTAACTGATGTTCTGTCTTATGTGCAAGGCATACTGAAAGCACTAGGAGTCAGTCCTCGGTTTTCCATATTCCTGTTCCCATTCATGAGGTTCATACACACTGAGGGTCAGTCATGTTTATGACCAAACGTATTTTTGCCATTTGGGCTTTCTATTATAATGACAGATTTTAAATAATATGTAGGCCATAAATAATAATGTAAGCCAATATGAATGCAAGAAACAGAATTATTGCTTTCATGAAAACTCAATTGTAAACATTTGATGAGGGCAATTTGAGGAAAACAGCACAACAAACCCTGTTGAATTAGAGTGAGATGTTAGTTGTAGGGAGAAAAACATCATAAAACTCTTGAGTGTCATCTTTCATGACATTTAGCATTACTTTAAAGGAATCAAAATGGGAAATAGTAGATGACGCATTGTGGTTATGGTTTATGCCGAGAAAAAGAGCAGAGTGCTTCTTGCCTGAAAATAAAATGCTAGTGGAGAGAGAGAGAGAGATGTTAGACTCCAAACAAAGATATTTTACTCCTGGAAAGAGCATTTAAGTATTTTGATTAATCTACAATGACCAGTTCCTTTTACACTACATAAGAGGGCTTCTAGTAGAGGTAAGTGCGCATAGTTCACATTAGACAAATGTGACATTAAATCCAGTTCAGCTGCTTATTATCTGTGTGTTCCTAGGCAAATTACTTACCCTCTCCAAGCTTCAATTACCTTACATAAATAGAGGAAACAATAATATTTTACTTATAGTACTGTTATGAGGAGTTGAAACATAAAACCACCAATCACATAAAAAGATGTTTAACCTCATTAGTATGTAAAATTTATTACATAATATCTGACACTAAGTGTTCAGTAGTGTCAGCTATGATTTTTGTAGAAACTGCTCAGTAAGTTATCATCATCATCACTACCATCATGAATGCTATTCATTGATGCTTTTCTCTTCCCTCCATCCATCTTCATCATGGGAATTCTACATGGTCTGTATTCACTTCTTGCTTCTCTTCATAATAAAATTTCTCCTTTAGCAAGAGCACCCATCGCAATAGCATGCTGCTCTGTCTGTCATTCCCCTGTTTGGAAAGGCATGGATTACATGTCTATTATGTGCAAGGTCCTGAGAGTAAAGCCTGGAAATGATATTGACCTCAGGAAGCTCAACCTCTCTATGATTGGCTAGTTCAGCCCACAGTTATTTCTTGTGACTCTGGAAGTGCTATCTATACTGCTCATTTACAAATTATATGATATCTTGTATTGTTTTGAAACCATGCATTATGTATATGTATATACATGATCTCCTGTTGGTTTTGTTTCTCTGGAAAACTCCAACTAATACAGAGAGTGTTCAGCTTTCACTGTATGTTGAAATTATTGAGTCCTCTTGACTTCCTATTTTTGAAGCATAGCTGGAGTTTAGGTTTTGGATCTATTTTCTAATAGGCAGCAACATGGGCCTGTCAGCCTTGGCAAATCCTGCTGCTTTGAGGTAAGAATGAAGTTGTATTCATTCCAACACTGGACAAGGCCAGCATCAAATTCGTGGGTTCACATCCACCAGTGACTCTAGACTTGGTTGCGCTACCTACCATGTAGTATTCCCCGAATACTTATATGCCCCCTATATGCCTCCCTATAAACCCTTGTGTGCTTGCTCACTCTCAGTGATGACACCTTAGCTTGGGGTTCCAGTACTTCCCAGTGCCTGGGCCTATAAACTCAACCACCTTGTCTTGAATTTTTACGTACTGTATTGTTTTATGGTCCTGTTCTTCCTGCCCTTCCAACATCTCATCCCACCATATACTCCTTTGCTGCTATATGTGTTTCATGTGCAATGTCTCCAAGAGTTAATACATTTTGACTTTCTTGAAATAACAGCACTACCCAAAATTCCCTACTAATGAGTCCTTTTACCAGACTGAGCCTTTTGCTTATGCAGTCTGGCCTAAATGTGAAATGAGGTCATTATTGCTTTTTGGATTCCAGATGGAGGACTACCTGCTCCCTTCTCTCATCTAGCTGGGTTGATATCCCACATTATGATCAAACCTATTCTATCTTCTTCTCCTTCTCCCTATCCGTTGCTGCTTGTGAGGGCACAGCATGACTCTTACCTTTGTTAACTTATGCTATGGTAGTATGCCACTGTTAAATTATTGATGATGAATTGGTTGATCCCCTTTGATAAGCCCCAAGGGCAGGCAATACATGAGACAGCTACATTGAACAGCAGGAGGAGAGTGAAAACAGGGGTCAGCTGCAGCTTGAAATTGCATCAGACAGAAAGCCTGAGATCTCGATTAGCTCATGGCGATCTTGAGGGCCAAGAAGTGGGGTAGTATGGGGTCCTCAAGGGATAGTGGCTATAGAAGAGAAAGTACAGTGGCATCAAAATCAACCATCCCTACAACTCTAGGATATGTGTTAACATTTCCCGTTAATAAGAAGACAAAGAAGAAAGAAGAAAGGATGAACATATGGAAAAGTCAGCAGGGAAAACACAGCGATTCTTTCCTCACAAGGAGCTGAATAATTAATGGTAGGAGGTGGGTGTTTTGTTCATGAAGAAAATAGTGAAAAACCTTATGGAAAGTGTCAATGAGGTCAGTGATAGGAGATGAAGGGACTTTCTAATCAACCCAGATTCTCATGGACATTGAAGTCAGGAATAAGAGCTTAGGAACCACACAGAGTGCAATTATGTGTGATACTAATGGAAAAGGAAAAAGCAATCTTTTGGGGGTGATTCACACAGTGAGTAAATGACTCTGGGTTTAGAGGGTAATTGCAGCAATGGCACCTCTGGACAAAATGATGAGGCTTTAGGGGCTGCAATTAGGCAGGTTCCAGATCCAGTGGCTTCCTGGGGGATCCAGGAGAGCTTGGAAGGGCAGAGCCATGCCCTATCCTTATTTGTCCTCCTGAACCCTGAGCCTGAAAGCCAAACTCCCTGACATAGCCTCCTGAAGGTAGGTCAAGATGGGCATGGGCAGAGGCAGACCCTCATAGTAGGGAGGGAAACAGTAATTTCTGCATATATGATGGGGCTGGGTCCATGCTCACAGCAGCTCTACAATGCATAGATTCCCATGGGTCTCCATGATCTCTGCTGCAGGATGGCTGCACTCCTAGCTGAAAATCCACTTAATACCTCGGCTCACCTCCCTGGTCTAAAATGCCCTCCATTCCTCCATTCCATCTGTCAAGGTCAAGCAGAACTGTAATTCCTTCAGTAAGCTTTTCCTAGCTATTCTAACCTACAGAGCCTCTCTCTTCCCTGGTTGTCCACAGCCCTTGGGGTCTAGTAAACTGTAGTACTGTCATTGATTACAGTTTGAGTCTTATCACCCTAAAAGATCATATAAGCTTCTTAAAAGCCAGAGCTGTATACCCAACAATATCCAGCACAGACTAGAGGCATTAATTGCCTAGTGAATACATATTGATCAATTGATTATTTAACTCACTTAACACTTTCACATGACTTGGCTTAAGTGTCTGATAGTTTAAAAAATTCAGTGGAAATCAAACTGATTTAATTCTAATTAATGAGGAATAGAGATGAGACAAATGGCTTCTTTGGGACAATAAAAATAGACTTAAAAAATAAAATGAACAATCACATAAAAAGATGTTAAACTCACTAGTAACCAAGAAAATATATTTTAAAACAGTAATGAAATAAAATTTTTCACACATTAATTTTGCAAACACTTATGTGGGAGAATGGTTACTAACACACAGTATAGGCTTTGGTAGAATATAAATAGAATCTTTATGGGACTTAAAGCATTGGCTTTTTAAAAATTAGTAATCCTGCTTTTGTGAACCTATCCTACAAACAAATGTATACTTAATCCAAAATTGTAAGTATCAATATACATTTTAATGCCCATAAGGAAAAACTGGAAACACCTGAATGTCCAACCAGTAACATATTGCTTCAATAAATTCTGAGGCTTCCTTATTATAGAACACTGTCATGCCAAAAACAATGAAGGCAACTGACAGGGAAAGATCCCATCAAGGTCCATGTTTAGGCAATACATTAAACAACCCATTAGAATCATATGTATATAGATGATCCCATTTAGGTTTAAAATTCATATGAATACATGTACACACATGAATATGTATCTCTATCTATCTATCTCTGCATAGAAAAGGGCAGGAGGGATATACAACAAATTACCCATAGGTTTTAGCACCCTTGAGCAGAACGGAATTAAGTAGGGAGAAAAATGAAGAGGTACTCTATGTGCTTCCATACAAAATATAGAGTTGAACACAAAATAGAAGACTCAATCTAGGGCACTTCAGTCCAAATCTCAGGAAAAGGATTTCACATGTGCAATGTGCACATATACAAATGTGGGATGTATCTGTTTCAGCCAGCTGTCTGCATGATTGGGATTATCAAGGAACTGCAACTTCACATCACCCAGAGGACACCACTGCCTTCCACCTTTGCAGTGCTGTTCCTCCCATTCCACACTTCAGCACTAGTCTTCTCTCAGGGCCCTTTGTGTTGCCTCAATCCACAATGATCTCATCCCCTCAGAACTCCTATGGCATATGTCTGTGTCAATCAATTGATAATTAATTATGAATGATTTTGTGACTTTGGAGGGGATAACTTTCAAATGAGCTACAAAGCAATTCCCATATTTTAATGTTTACAGTTTTGTTATCTGACTTTCCAGCAAGTGGTAGAATTACAGAAGCCTGTTTTCTGTCTTTTCTTTTTTCTTCATTCCCTTTTTTTCTTACTTTCCCCCTCTCTCCTCCCCCATTCTGGAGATGCTCTGCTGAAAATAAGAACACAGAATACTCAACTAGGTAGAGAGCATGGAGCCTTCTCTCTCCCAGCGTACTGTGTCACAGTTCCCCCCAAGGTCCAAAGGCAATGTGGCACTTTAATTAACATAAAGGCCTTTTTCTCTGATGGACTTCATGGCAATAGAGTAAATACCTGCCTGTGGCAAACCGACCTACGCAAATGAGAGAGCCTACAATCTCATAGGTGAGCTCAGCTAGAGTTATATAGCCATATGAAAAATAAACACTGCAATAACAAGAGTCCCATTTCAAGTGTTGATTCTGGGTATTGTGCCTCTGTGTTTAAAAAGCTGGGAAAATAGCTCCTAAGTGCCAGTCAATCCATTTGCATCCATTACTCAGTCTCCATTCAAAGGAAGGTCAGGCCATCTAGGATTGCAACTGGTCCCAGAGCACAGTGGCCTCTGCTCAGCTTCAGAACTATTCCCCAGGGCTTCTGATTGCTGTGCTCTTGGAAAGAAAGGGGGGCTGCTTAAAGACTCTTGGAGTCCTCTGGGTCTTCTCTGTTTTCCCATCCTCTCTGCTTTTACTCAACTGTGCCTTCACTCCCCTACTTCCCCAACTCCTAGAATTTCACAAAAGATGTACAATACATTTTTAATGAATTAAATTAACATTTTTAGCAACATCACAGAAATAAAAGCTCTGCCTCTGGCTGAATGTGAAAAAGGAATTACTGCCTAAAATTTAGGTGTGATAGTAGAGAAAAATAGAGAGGGGGGTATTGAGAGAGAGAGATGTTTGATTTGAATTCAAGAAATCTATAGTTGAAAAGTAGAAGATAATAGAAAGCTAGCAAAGGAGAAGATATGGAGTTTTATATATACCATGCTGAAAAATATGACTTTATCATACCAGGTGCCAGTGAAGAATTTTAAGTAAGGAAAATGACATGACCAAAGGTTGGTTTTAGAAAGCTCACTCTATAGCAGTATAGGTGGTAGACTGGGAGCAAATACCTTCAGCAAAAGAACCAGCAAAGAGCCCATTGCAATGACCCAGGAGTGAGAGCCTGCACTATGGCAAGTGCCAGGCATTGCAAGCGAGAAACTGTTTGGGAGATGCTGGATAGCACTGTGAGGGCCTGGAGCCCAGAAGTGGCAGATGAAGTAGAAACACTCACAAGATGGTGTTTGGAGGGTTGGGTGAATGACAGTGCCATGCACAGAGACAGAAAGTCCCTGGAGTTGTTTGGATAGAGAAGAAGGTGAGTTCTGTTTGAGACACTGTAATTTCCAGGCACTGTGTGGGAATTGCAAGGAGGCAGAAACTGTGGCATGGCAGGGAGGGGAGAAGCTTGGGAACACAACCCTGAGCTCTGGAGAGTATGTTTAGAGATACCAGTCATCAGTTAAGAGACTGGGCTGATGCCCAGTGAGTAATGAGGTCACCCAACAGGTGAGTCAAGTAAGAAAAAACTGAGGATGCTTTCCTTAAGAAGGCTTAATTTTAAGGGCTGGGCAGAGGAAAACAGAGTCTCTTTTGACTTTTCATTTCATCACCGCTATTTAATTTTAGTTTAATTAATGTCCTGGGTTTTTTTACATCGGAGATGAGTCACCTCTCCTTTCAAGTCCCCATGCAGGAGGGGGTATCCTGCATTTCTGAGTCTTGATTCTTTTCATTCCTGCCCAGAGGCCCTGTCTTGACACATTATTTTTCTTTGTACCCCCTCTGGCATGGCATGAGGCTCCTCTGCGTGTTTCCCGGGAGCACTTGCCTGTGGAGAGCATGAGGGTTGGAGACCTATGAGGCTGCGGAAGATAAGACAGGAAGTGGGCCCAAGGTCTCAGAAATAAGCATCAAATAAAAATTCTCATCAATCCTCCACGGTGATATTTTAGAGTCTATAGTCAACACTTGCTCAATTGTTTAGGTACCACTAGGTCTACATCAACAGTTTCTTACCCCAAGCAGCTAAAACCTCAAATGTTTCCAGTGTGCTTAAGGTTTTAGACATAATTTCAACACATTCTCTATATAAATGAATGCAATTCATCTCAGTCTATACCAGTAGGAATAAAAACACATTAATAAAATAAATACTAAAATACACAAAACCGTAAAATAAATAAAATGGTATCACATTTCAATATAACATTTTTAACTGTCTTATATATTCAGAAGACACCCAGGAATGTACACAGATCAGGGATTATTCTCCCTCAAAAGAGGTACCCGAGGCAGAACCAGGACCACAACACAAGATCCAAGCATAATATCAAATCCGCCCATGCTAATTTCCAGTAAAACAACTTGTAAACATCCTGCCCATCTCTCTGCTTCTCAAGCCAAGAGAGAGTATAAGTCTTTCTGTTTCACATGCATCAGAAAGCAGCTGGTATCTAAATGTACTATAATGAAAAACTTTCCCCTTGGGTGGGCCGAGGAGGTGGAGAGGGGGTGGCAGGAAGCTGTAACTGCAGAGAGAAATTGGCATTGCTTTGTTGGAGTTAAGGAGAAAGAGCTTTTCCAAAGGAAACAGAAATGCCAAGACACAGAAGCAAGGAGCAAAGAGAGGAACTGGCTGAAAATCTAAACACAGGATGAAAAAAAGGAAGGCGAACAAGAGACAATGAGAAGGACCAGAGAATCTGAAAACCTGATTTGAGAAAGCATTTGGAAATTGGGCTTGTTTCATAGTAAAAAGAAATACACTTTTTGGTAAATAGATGTGATAAAAAATCTTTTAATTGAGGCTATAAGGATAAAAGCATTTCAAGCATGGGCAAGTAGTTGGAAAGTATAAAGCACTGCAGAATGGCAGAAACTGAAAAAGAGCAGGCTCGTTTAGGGTGGAGTCTGATACCAGAGCCCTAGGGAGCAGCCCTGAGCCCTGACTGAGCCATCTAGGGTTTGCCCTTCACCAGTCACTTAATTCCCCTTTGAAGTTGCCTGTCAATCACACCCCTGAGGGAGCCCAACGGTGTTAGAACCATTCTTCCCAAAGCACTCCTTCCATTATCCTCACTAAACCTGCCTCTGCCGTAGGGATGCACACAGATTGCTCACATTAAGAAGCAAATTGATTATGAACTGAGTTTTGTCTACCAACAATTTTTAATATGTAATCTTGTCATGAGTGAACGAAAGTCATTAATAATACAGTAAGCAAAATGTGCTACAGTTAACCTTAAATTATAACTTACAAAGAGCATTCTTGCAGTTTCTTCTTTGATTTATGAGCTCAGTTTATTCTATGCAAATTCATGCACAGTTTCTAATAAGAGGGAGGAGGAAAGATAAAGGAGCTTTGAATATTTTATAAGCTTTTTCCACTTACCTTAATTTAGAATTATGAGGCTGAATATGTAAGTAGAGAATAATTACCTATTACTAGTCTCCCACATAGTTTATCTATTTCAGCTCTGAACATCCTGAGCAATGCAAAGCGTAACTGTTTTACTACCTGTACCACCGTGAATATGATAATTAGGCCTCCTTCAGCATTACTTGTTGCTGACACATGAGAAGATAGACACTGTAATATAACCAGACAGTCCTGCACTGTTGTTTGATATCCCTTTTTAAAATAATATACAGGATGTTCAGTATGTCATTCATTGTACATTGTTAGTGAACTTTTTAAACAGGTTTGTGCCCTGAAAAAAAATTTCCCTGCCTTTCTTCTCCCATTGCTGTGTTCTGTGAGCTCCAGGAATATGGGATTAAGTATTGCAAGAGGTGATTGATGGCCTGGAAGACAGAAAGCTCATTCCAGGAGCAGCATGGGAACTCTGTTCTTTCTCTCACCCTTCTCCTCAACTGCCTCCCCACCCGCTTCTCACACACCAATTCTGTGCCTCTGACTCCCTACCCACCACCCACAGTCTCAGGGCTTTAGACCACATGGATGTCCAGGTGAAATGGGTAAAGAGAAACAGAAAGAAAGTTCAGTGTTTAGGAGATATGACAAAGAAAAGTTGAACGATGCCTCAAGGGATAAAAGTGTCTGCTCAATTGTTAACTACAAGGAAAAGGAAATGGCTTTCCAGGGTCACCAGACCTTGATTAGGTCAATAGTAGGACTGGGTGACTAGTAGAAGACTCCACAGTGAGGCGATTTCTGAAGAGAAGCAGTAATTCTTAGGTGTAGGCTTAGGAACTGCAGCCAAGACCAGGTGACAACTGGTCATGCCCAGACTTTAGGATTCACACAGTTTCTCAGGGAAGTCGCTAGTAATGGTGGCTTCGCTTTTTCAGAAATCCAGACTTGGGTAGAATATTGAAACTGACCAGCCCATTTAATTTAGGAAATAGGATGGAATGGACGGCCAGCTCTTTAGTACTTGGACACACAAATGGATTCAGAGCTCACAGGAGGAAGAAGGTGCTGGCCTCTGCCTGCTCATCATTCGAGTCAGCTGGACTCCTCATTTGAAGGGATGCAGGATCTCAAATTTGTTTTGTCTTCTTTTATTACCAACAGAAACTCTTAAGCACCCAGTGATGTGCTGAATTATCTGAAAAATAACACAAATTGAGACTGAACGGTCCTTTGTTTTAGTTAGGGCTCAAGGCTAGTGCGATGCAGTGGTCTCCTCTTCTATCATAGTAAACGCTGATCAAATTTAATAGAGGGAGCAAGCAGCTTCCAATAAAAAGAGAAATAAAGGTTTTTCTTTCCCAGCAAATTGTATCATTGGATTTCATGATAATTAGCACTTCATATTGTATTATGGTGATGGTGTCAGACTGACAGCCAAACAGAACAAATGAGTTAAATATCTGTCAGCAGGATGTTTCAGGTCTGATTAAGGCCACTGCAGGTGTATCTGTCTGTGTCTTTTCTTTTTCTTCATAGTGGACAGTATATTGAATTGTCAGACCATCGTTATATTAACATCAATTATCAATGAGTCAAGAAAATTATAATCCCTTCTCTTGACCATAAGAAGAAAACTTCAGAGGATAATCATTAATACATTAAGAAGAGGGGAAGGCACACTAAAATGAAAATTTTAAACCTGCTCTTTAGTGCCTAATGTAAGTGAATAAAGGAATGAAGTATACCTCAAATCATTCATTCCTATCCAGCTGCTGCTTCGCAACAACCAGGTAGCTTTGTGACATAAAAGTCACTAGTGAGTTAATCCTGGAGAATATAAAACGTACAGAGATTTACCAAGTGGCGTGCACTCTGCCTTTAACTTTACATACATTGTTCGTTTAATCCTTATATCAGTTCAATGATAATATTTTGTTATTCTAATTTTAAGTAAGGAAATGCAACATCAAACAGTTGTGTTTGTCTTTTATTATAACAACTAATATTTATTACACACCTCTCTGAGTCTAATTACATGCTGAGCACAGACTAAGAAGACTATAACAGAAGGGGGAAATATCACCCCATCATGAAGGATTTTTGGGTGAAGTTATAGTTACAAAGCAAAAGGTGAAGAAAAATAGAAAAAAATAAAAGAAAAAAGCAGAAGAGAGGAATAACGATAGGGTACAATGTAATATCAAAGCTGTCACAAAGCATTATATAGTTGATTGTCAAATGAGTGGCAGAGATAGAAACTGCTATTAGTTTAGAAAGGAAAGAGAAAATTATGGGCTAAAGTGGTCTGAAGATTGTAGGAGAAGGAAGGGAGCTGACTTTGGTCATGAAGGATGCGTAGGAATTGGATACAGCAAGAAGGTCAGTGGGACACGGTAGGGCATTTCAGATGTTTCATATGGAGAGTAGGAAAGAAACGTTTGAGGGAATTAAGCAAGTACCAGCTCAATTTGGGAGGCAAAGAGATGTTCAGTCAGGTTGGAGAGGAAAATTCACACAGACAATGAGTAGAGAGGTTGAAGGGGTTATTCATTAAGGCATTGAAGAGGACAGAGAAGAACTTGGATGGCATTCTTTTTAAAAAAACTGAACTATCCTCATTTTAATCAAATCTATTGTTGGCACTGGCTTGCAGTTAATTGCCCTAACTGATCATGTTGGCCAGTAACCTTGTACTTTGCCTCTCCACTATTTTCTATCATTACTATTATGCTTGCAGAAAATATTTTCAAAAGAAGTTTTACATCTGTCCTATAATCCTTTATAAACCTTCAACCTCAAGTCTGGTGGCCTCCAACATTTTTTGGTCATACACATCTATCAGGAAAAAAGTTTATATACACATATATATATTACGAATTGGTATGCTACATTCATTATAAGATATAATTAAAATATAAATTGTAAAACATATGAGAAATGAAATAACCAATATTTACATTTTAATTTTATTATGTAATTGTAATGTAATGTTAGCCTTTTTGCTGAAATTGAAATCATTATTCATAATAATATTTTCAATGAATGCAATGAGACTGAATATTCTTCACATTTCAGAAAGTCTTGCTTTAGTGCCTCGTGATAGAACAATTGTGAGGTCTGGCACCGACTGCAGTTTATTTTGGTCCTTGGTTTTCACAGTTGCTCTAACTGTAAAAGGGACCCCATGAAGAGGCATGATGCCCATGAATAAAGTCAGAATTGCCTATGCTGACTAGTCATGGGCTTACTTTCCAATCCGATGTATCCATAGAACAAAATTATTTGTTGGAGTTTTGCTAGTCAATTTCTAGCTTATTAAATCAAGCAGGTTAGAAAACGTTTTTTTCTGATATTTTCAATGTGCTTATAGGAGAGCTTTCATCATTACTTTTGGCAATAATATCACACATGTTGGAAACCTCCTTTCTAACCATTCACTTTCAAATGGAGTTAGTTCCTTCTCACTGGCTGACCCCTCTCCAGATCTAAGTAGGTAGCCCTTGCTTCTATCTGGCAATAGGGCTGAGGAAGAGGAAGAGGAGAAGTGTTGGCTCCACCATTCCCTAATGAGACAATTCTCCTGGGCTGACATTGTGAGAGTTATCTTCGGTCTACAGTTTCCTCACAGGAATATCAGAAGCCACTTGGCTATTGCTCAAAGGTTGTTTTAGTTAAAAGAAGATTATATAATTTACAAATTCACTTACCTAGATGCATGTAAACCACAAGAGAACAAAAGAGAGTGGTCGTGCCCCACCAAACTCTGCATTATGGAACCTTCACCCTCCCCTCCAGACACCTCAACTCATTGTGAGTCATGAGACTGTCTGGCTTAAGCACCAAAAGAAAGGGCTCCTATGACAAATTAAAAATTAAATGTTATTCATTTAATCCTTCCGCTAATACAAATTTCTGATGTTCTCTTTCCACACCTCAGTGGATCATCTTATTCATCCTCTGATTATGAGCATCGTTCTAGAAACAATCATTTTGCACTGTTTTGAGTGTATGGCATCTAAAGGCAAAGGAGTTTGTGATTTGACCCAAGTACCACACCCATACCATGTGGATGCTCACATTAGAAACAGGTCCCTACACTCACAGCCCCCATGCCCACAAGGGAGTGTCTGTTTGTTAGGCATTCACAAGAAGTACACACAGAGAAGTCAGAATCTCAAATGTGATTTCAGATTCATTTGTGTAATTTCTTCCTTCACTCCCTGACCACCTCTCCACAAAACACACAACTTAACAACATATATGTTAGACTTAAATTTAATCCAAAGCACTTCCCTAGAGTAATGAGTGGTTAACACAAACAAGTGCTTACAGGCATATACACAAACTAATATACAGATGCAAGTTGTTCTTGAGACAGAAATGTCATCTAAGGGAACCCTAGCCCATATATAACCCCTAAAGGCCCGATATAATGTCAGAAATGTCTACCATCAAAGTTATTCTTAACAAGCTATTTTCATTATGCTCTGCAGCTTGGGATATGAGCTTTGTGTACTTGAGGCAATAGTGCCTAACACATGTCATGTTAAAATCATATTATTAATACCAACAGAATGGGCAATGATTCAGAATTTAATTATAAGCCTTAAGTTTTAAATGCCATAGGAATTAGAAAAAGAAGGGATGTGAATGGGCTGGAGAACCAAGGGACGTTTTTCTGAAGGAGGAAAAAATGAATCTGAATTTTGAGGGACTCACAGAGCTAGTCTGCCAGTCTGACAGGGACTTGCACTTGAAAAAGGTTTGAGGCAGGCAATTTAGCAGCTGCAGTGTGATCTAGGTGTGTATAGGGCCAGTGAGAGGGTCAATGGGTCAGGAGGAGCCTCATGGAGTCCAGCACACAATATGCTCAGATGGGCCTTTTCTCCTAGAGATGGTTTTAGTGCCTATTTCATATGGAAATACCCTCCTGGAAGTGTCAGCTCTGTCAACTGAATTTTCATATCTCCCCATTAAACAATCAGGATGTGATTGGTTTGTTACATTTATGAGGCAGTTTTTGAAACCTCTTTGAAGATAATTGTCAGTTGCTGCAGTAAAAAATGTGCCCTTCATGGGGTTTCCCCCCAAAAGTTCCCAACTTCACAATCTAGTGGGTTTGCAATTCTTGGCTGTATTATCAAGTCCCATAAAGGCTAAAATATAGGATGATTTCAAGGGGCCCAAAGAGTGGGGCAGAAAATAAAGATATGATGTTCTAATTGCTATTTAATATTATAGTATTAGAAGAAATAAGGTTAATGACCCACCCCAATGCATATGCAACCTTCCTCATTCTGAATGGTTCCCTGGCTTCTTTGATTAACCGCTGAAGGAATGAAGCCTCCTTGGGAGGTTAATAGCATTCTCAAAAGCCTCTTTGCCTACCCTGTGACTAAGCCATAATTTTTGCCTGTGCAGAACACATGCCCAACCTCTTCTCAGCCTTAAAAATGATCTTTCCAGCTTTTGCCTTGCCCTTAGCATGCTTGTGAGCATGGCATCACATGACTGTTTTCTAAGATAGTTACTATGTCCTATGTCTTGTACCATCATAAAACCAAGTACAAAGAACACCAGCTGGAAAAAATATGGCCAATGCACTTAAGGGAAACTGCCTCCAATGTGCTAAAAAACAATAAACTTTATTTTGCCACTAACATAAGCCCACAAATAGACCAAAGTATTCCCCATCATGACAAGTTCCTCTGCTCTGAGTCCTGTGCGCACATCATGCATGGGTTCAGAATCATTACACACAGTGCTCCCCTCCTTGATAAAATTCCTCAAGGATCAACTCAAGACTTCTTGGACACTCCAACATACCCAGGTTTGGTCCCTCCCTTTGTTCTTTCCCTTGAGCCCTTCTTAGCTAGTCCCTTTCCCTTCACTTTTAACCAAGGTCTGTAGTTTGTTTATGTGTTTAAGGTGTGTGTTTCTGCTTCCACTCTATTGCATGTATTCTGAGAGCATATGCAAATTTTTAGTCTTTCTAGTTCACATTTCTCTGAATCGAGAATACAACTGAGATAATATCAGCAAGGACTCCCATAGACATTTGTACTTAATGCAGATCATAATATCATGGACTCCCAGCCATGTTCTGTGATTAAATGAAACTTTTAAGATATTAGAAAGAGTGAGTTTATTTTTGTGTGGGAGAGCCATGAATTACTGGAGCCAGAGGATAGACTGTTGCAATGGTTTAAATGTGGTTTGCCCCTGCCAAAACTCATGCTGAATTTGATTCCCAATGCGGCAGTGTTGGGAGGTGGGGCCTACTGGGAAGTGTTTGGATCATAAGATCACTTCCCTCTTGAATAGATTAATCTGTCTCTAAGGAGTTAACTAATTTTCACTTTCAAAGGAATGAATTACTTATTGAGAGAGTGGATTGTTGCAAGTGAATCCAGCCTCTCCTGTGAGTCTCTTTGCATGCACCAACTTCCCTTTCTACCAGGAGTTGGAATAGCAAAAGGCCCTCACCACATGGGCTGTCCTATCTTGGACTTAGCCTCCAGAATTGTGCACGAAAAAAAATTTTTTTCTTTTTTCTTTCTTTTTTTTTTTTTTTTTTTTTTTACAAATTACAGTCTCAGGTGTTCTGTTATAGCAACAGAAAACAGACTTAGACAACTAAAATAGATTTTTGTGAATCACGCATCCTGGTTTTCTTGCTCCTTTCTAGTGTCCTTCCATATTAATTTTTGGCTTCAACATGTAATTTTATTTGGCCAACACGACATCAATAAACATGACACAAAACCTTGAAAAACTTGCAAAACGGGGCTCACTTTCTTGTAATCCTGCCACTATCACATTAAAAGGTCCAGAATTATTTGTGTGAAGACATATGGCCCAGCTGACAGCAAAAACAAGAAAACAGATGTGAGAAGCTACCCAAAACAATCGAGCCCCAATTAGCCATCAGATGAGTACTGCCACAGTGAGACCAAGTGAGACCAGCGGAAGAATCATCCAGCTGAGCCCAACACAAATTTCTGACCCACAAATAAAATGGTTGATGCTTTAAGCCGGAAGGTTCAGGAATGGTTTGTTTCGCAACAATGGATAACTAACACATATTTTAAGGAAAATTATGGTATAATCTAAAGTTATAAAATAATCTCTTGGGCTACTGTATGGAGACTATAATATAGAGAAATAGGGCAAAAGAAAAAGATAGTAGTAATGCAATTGCAGTAGTTAGGATTGATGCAGGATAGGAGAGAGACTCTTGGACTAAAAGGGACTGAGATAATTCTGAAACCCATCTGGGCACAACTACTTCTTTGAGGATTAGAAACATTTCTTAACTGAGACCCATCTCTGCTGGACTATAAGTAGGATATGGTTCAAACTTCACCCTTTGAAGTTTGGGGTTCAGAGCTTTCTTTTTATTTTGAATTATCTCAACCTCTCTTGAGTCCAAACTGGCAGTGCTTCACTAATTTTAATAATGCAATCATTTGAAAAACCTTTGGGGTTTCCTAGAAACCTTATTGATCTTCAACCAATGCCCCAAAGTCACACTTAGAATTCTTTTCAAAACAAACATTTCCAAAACTTGAGTGTGTCAGACTACTGTGAGATAGCTCACTTAAGGTACGTACACTTTTTCTCAGTAAAGTTATAGAAAACACTGCCTTAAATATTTTTTAGGTCATTACAGAATTTTACAAACTCTTTGAGCTTTACTGAGGCTACTTTTCACTTTGAGAATCATTGGTCAGCTGAGAAACTGGAGATGTGATATAGCTTTATTTTCCAGCCAAACAAGTCCTAACTCCTCTACATTTCATCAAAATTTTACTTAAAAATTAAATAGTCACGATTTTAGCTAATCTCTTTCTTCCTATATCTTATACATAGTTAAAAGAAGCAAGTTGACACCGTTAAAATTCTGTTTGTAATTATACTTAGCCAAATCCACAAGGTCATCAGGTACCTTTTCAATCTTCCAAGTTATCACAGGTGATACATTAGCCAATATTTTATACCTTCATAGACCACTAGTTTTTAAGCATCTAAAATCACTTTCTCAACATTTTTTCAGCCTTAACTCTTTCATTCACTTTTCTTCAAATTTCTTCAAAAGATTTCTTCCCACGTCTAGACCTCTCTTGCTGTCCAATCCCAAAGCCAATGCCACATGTTTAGCATTTTTGTTGCAATAACACCTTGCTTGTAGGTACTTCAGTAAACTAGTAATGTTCCCCATATCCCTGATATCCATCACAGCCTTATATTGTCCCTTCACACATAAACTCTAGAGTTGATTATTTGACTTCTTTGACCAATGGGATATCAACAAACATGATGCAGCAGTTTGAAAGTGCTTATGCATTGAAGATGGTGCTCTTAAAATGCTGTTGCCACCATATAAAGCATCTGATTCTTGTACTGGAAACATGTGGCCCAGGTAACATCTCTAGCCATCTACCAGATATGTGAAACCATCTAAGATCATTTAGCCTGACATAAATTATTGCATTACTATAGCCATAACAGAGACCCCAGGAAAAACTAGTATAAGAAATATCCACTTGATTCCATAAAAAATTCCTGGACCACAGAATCAAAAGTAAATAAAATTATTGTTATTTTAAGCTACTATGATTTGCAGTGGTTTTTATATATATTAAATAACTGAAAGAGAGGTTAATACCAGAAGTGAGATACTGTCATATTAAATACTAAAACACATGTCACTGGCTAGGGAACTGGGCAACAGATAGAATCTGGAAAATAAAAAAAAGAGAAACCTATGACATATAGTGACAGAACAATTGACAAAAATATTGTTGGCAAGGACTTGGAACATAGAAAATGTACTTAATGAATTTGTGGTTCTGACTAAAGCAATCTCAAGCTAGAATGTTAAAAATATCCGTTGGATCTTTCTAGCTGTGTATGATAATGTGTTGCAAGAAAGAATAAGCTAAAGAAAGACTGTTCTGTTTGTCAGCAAATTTGACAGGCATATGGAAGGCAGCATATGGCAGACTGGAAAATAAAACTATCTTTTATCCTCAGTTTCTCTAGCCAGACAAAGATTCTTAAAGAAAGAAATGGTCTCTGTGTAAATACCAATTCAAGAGTGTAGCTGTAACAGTATTCATTAAAACTTCAGAAAGGTAGAAGTGGCTCCTAACAGATCCTCTCTGGTAGAACACATGTCTTCCAGGAATATAAATGTTGGGCCCCTTACCAGCCTAACATGCCCCAAATAGAGAGAGGTTTATCTTAAAAATAAATGTGAGTATGACTTTTCTCACATAAAATGACCAGGAATTAATCTTATATTTAAGAAACCCACAAGTTTTTTAAAGGAATTTTATTAGCTTGTACTAAGTTGACCAGAGACAGTTCACAATAGAGCCTGGAGGGATGAGCTAAACTTGCAGTTAAAAAAAAAATAGACAAGGAAACTACCACCAGAAGCAGAATTGTTCCCTAATTGAGAAATATCTCTGGCCCCAAACAAAAGAAGCCTAACACCATGTGCCTGGTTTAGTTTCAGAATTACAATAGATTAGTTAGATATTCAGGAATTTTATGCACTGATTGTTAAACCATTGGTTGCTTGAAATCAACCATGGTTGGAATATTTACACAACAAACATTAGCAAATGCTACAAATCAGAGATTTTAACTTTTTTCAGAGACCAAACTGATCAGAATACTATGGCTGCTAGGTAAAGAGCCCATGCTTATTTATTGGAGGATGACAGGCTACCTGGAACAGAGATGTGTGATCACAGATGAAGCCTGCCTGGACCAACAAGTTCACCAACTGTAAGATGTGTAAGTGAGGCCATCCAGGATCATCCACACCCAGCTGACCTGGCACATGACTTTAGAATGTACCACCTAGTTTGCAGACCTGTGGGCAATAATAAAATGGTCACTGATTCAGGCCACTATGTTTGGGGTGGTGTGTTATACAGCAACAGATAACTGATGCAGCAAGTTAATAGTTTCCTATCCCACTCAGTGAAATTTATAATTCTTGCCATGATCTAGAAGCCCTACATGCTCTAAACTCCTCCTAGGTCCTAATCTTACTACTTACTACTCTTCCCCTTTGCCTTGCCTTCTCAAGCCACATTGGCTTCTCTGCCATTACTCAAACAGGACAAAACACTTTCCAACTTTAGAGACTGTGTGAACTCCAGTTCTCTCTACCAGGAACACTCTTCCGCCAGTTATCATGTGGCTACCTCTTTTGGGTTTCCTATCAAGTGTCACCTTATCAGACAGGTCTTCCCTCACTACCCTGTATAAATTAGGTCCCTTCACTTCATTCCCTTTTACATTGCTATATTTTCTTTCATAGCGTATGTAATCACTTGTATCATTACATACTATATCATATACTATATATTATTACATACTCTATATACATATATACTTTTAAAAATGTGCTATTGCAATGGTCTATATGACCATATGGACTATATAACATATTAAATACACAGTTATACATACAGTTATAATTACATGTAATATGTTAAACATTATATAATTATTATTTATCTTCCACCAATAAAATATAAATTATTTGAAAGCAGGGCATTGTCTCTTTGCTTTTCTTCTGTATCTTGAGCCCTTAGAATTAACCTGACACCTAGAAGGTGATTAATAAATATTTGTTGCATAAATAAAGTGCATGAAACATATTAGTTACATATGTGTCTTGCCCTCCGCTGTGTACTTGAAAGAGAAGATGGAGAAACAGTAACAATCAGCCTATACTCTGATAAAAATAATAATAGTATATACATATACAGTGCTTATATATAACTGGCACTGATCTAAGTGCTTTACACATACCCATTTAATCTCCACTTAAGCTGGTATGTATGCACTATTATTATCCCCATTTTATGGATGAGGAAAGTGAGGGTTGTAGGGTTTAAGTACTTGCCAAAGATCCCACAGCTAATAAGTATCAGAATCAGATGCCAAGCAGCAGCTGACTCCAGTGTTCAAGCCTTTTGTCACTATTCTATATATCTCTCAATTAATTTATGGTAGTCACAGAAACAGAAACAATAGTCTTAAAACAGAAAATAGTTAAATGATGCACTGTGAAGCTTAATTGCAATTACAATAATAATTCAGGGAACCCAAGTGTCTATCAAAACTGGGATAGCCAGAATAGGATTCCTGGAAAAGGCAGGGCTTGACCAGTGCTAAAGAGCCAGTCAAGAGACAACCACTTTAAAAGGAAGATTCAACTTGAGTGGTGCCGTAGAAAGAAGGAACTCAGCAGGAGCAGGAACATGTTGATGACCAGTGGTGATCTAATGAATTGACCTTATATTTGGTTTTAAGGGAATCACAGAGCCTAATGAGACTTGGAGAAAGGATCAAGCAGAGCATCTCCTAGGTGGAGAAATGATTTGTTTAAAAAAATCAATTTTCTGATTATTAATTAATTTCTTCTCTAAAAAGCGGGTTTTTTTTGTTTTGTTTTGTTTTGTTTTTGTGACAGAGTCTCGCTCTGTTGCCCAGGCTGGAGTGCAGTGGCACAATCTTGGCTTGCTGCAATCTCTGCCTCCCAGGTTCAAGTGATTCTTCTGCCTCAGTCTCCCTAGAAGCTGGGACTATAGGCGTGTGCCACCACGCCCAGCTAATTTTTGTATTTTTAGTAGAGACGGGGTTTCCCCATATTAGCCAGGCTGGTCTCGAACTCCTGACCTCATGATCCGCCCACCTAGGCCTCCCAAAGTGCTGGGATTACAGGCGTGAGTCACCACGCCCGGCCAAAAAGAGTACTTTCTGGGCACCTGCTCAGTAAGAAAGACCCTGCTAGGCACTGCAGGGAATGTGAAGCAAGGTAAAAGATGATCCTCAACTTTGAGAAAGTACATCTTAGTAAAGGAGATAAAGCATGAATTCAAAGACCTGCAGTAGGAGGCAGATCTGTTGAGCATTCTTGTGTTATTCAAGGGGCAGTGCAATTTGATAGAAAGGTGAGATTCCTTTCTGCTGAGAAGGTTAGAAAGGACATTTTGTAGTAGTGGTGCTGGACTTGAGTCTTGAAAGGCAAGTTGATTTCGCATACAATGAAGTGAGTGAAGATGGGTTCCAGATAGAAAAAGGGGGGTGACAAAATGCACATGCGTCATTTTAGCAGAAGGGGGAAAATGGGTTTGAAGAACAATGAGTAGATTAAGTTTAAAAACAAAAGAAGCATTTTTTCAGATTATGTTCCCAGAAACACCAGACTCCCAAGATGTTAAATGGAAGAAAAAAAAGATTCTTTCCATTGAGTGTGTGCATGCTCTTGAGTTCATACATATGTGAGTGTGTTTGTTCTTGGGCATGTATGTGCACATATGTATGTTGAGTAAACATTAAACACACCAGAAAACCAAAATAGAAGATACAAGTAGTGCAAATATGGCTACAAAGGTAAGCTGAGAACAGATTGTAGAAGTCCTTGGAAAGACTGTGAACAAAGAGCTAACATGAAAATAGCAGCACACCAAGATCCACCTGGTGAGAGATTACAGGAAGAATGAGCTGCTGCTTCATACACTACATAGGGAGCAACAAAGGTTTGTTTTTATTAAAAAAAGTCTTACCAGAGGGTGATGCAAAGCAGTTCATGTATGTTTTAATTCATTTCAAAAGCCTCACCTCACTTTTTTTCCTCCTAAAATAAATGTATTAGATAAAATAGAGTAACATTTTAAATTCTCATTGCCTAGACTACCGATACTCTGAAAATTCAGATTTTTCTAAGGTTGGAGGCAGTAAGAGATGCCCCCTGGAGATATTGGGAGCAAGACAAGAGATCACTGGTTTCCGCTCCAGTGATGCAAGCCCCCAACTCTAAGTAGCTCAAATGACGTACAGCGCCAGAACCTGAAACTAAGAGAACACCTTGCTCTTTGGACTTCTCATTCTCAGCTGGTTCTCAAGATTATCTCATTTTCCTCTCCCAGAGCCATTAATGCTATCACCCTGAATGCCGGTTAAAGGGCATCCTTTGCATGGTTTGGCATAGTTCCCAGATATGTATTTCATCCAAAATATAGAGACCAAATTACCAATAAAGAAATTATGAGTGACTACCGCTGCTCTGTCTCTGTCATTTTCCTCCACAGTTGAATACTCTTCATTGTTAGGGACTCGTTTTTTCTTGCAATTCAGCTTAAATTTTCCCTCACTTGGCTTCATGTCATCACTCCTAATTACAGACTAATAAAGCCTTTGGATTACTGTGAGCAACATTCTTCCCTCCCTTCTCCCACTTCAACTTTGCTCCAGAGAATTTCTGAACCCAGCCCCGGACTGTACAAAATGGTAACCACATCATACAAGTTTATCCACAGAATTAAGATCTGGAGTTTGAGACTTAATGCTCAAGGGTTGCTCTTTATCCTCATTCATTCTCTCTACTCTTAGTTTAAGAAGTGTCCATTATACAGCCTGTCTGAGCTGAAGGCTTCCTGGAACAAAATGGAAGGCACAGAAATGGATCTGTGGAAGGTGATAGCAGGTCAAATTTCCATGAAGGGGAACATTCTTTTTTTTTTTTTTTCTTTTGAGATGGAGTCTCGCACTGTTGCCCAGGCTGGAGTGCAGAGTTGCGATCTCAGCTCACTGCAAGCTCTGCCTCCCGGGTTCATGCCATTCTCCTGCCTCAGCCTCCTGAGTAGCTGGGACTACAGGTGCCCGCTACAACACCCAGCTAATTTATTTTATTTTTAGTAGAGACGGGGTTTCACCGTGTTAGCCAGGATGGCTTTGATCTCCTGACCCGTGATCCACCCGCCTTGGCCTCCCAAAGTGCTGGGATTATAGGCGTGAGCCACCGTGCCCGGCCAGGAACACTCTACTGTATTGATGAGCCAAGATATTCAGCTTCAACATAGCCTGTCTGCCTGCACTGACTGGAGGGCCATTGCTAGAGACTTACCATAGGATCACTGCTAGAGGCTCACCGGAGGGCCCATGAGCTTTTTCTAGCCCCAGAAACAGGAATACAGCACAGTTCACATTGTATTCCCAAGCCAGTTTCTAGCCCACTCCAACTCACATCCTTAATGAAGTTTCTTTCCCATCAAGATCAAATTACCCCATGGAATAAAACATTGAAATAGAGCTTAGGAACAAGCATTAATTACTAATTGTGTGATCTTGGGGAAGTTACTGGATCTCTCCATATTTATTTTGAAGTTTCAGGGAAACATTTTGTAAAAGAGACTCATCAAAGTACCATGTGATAATTGTCAAGCCAAGTGTTATTAATATTCACTGGGGCAGAAGTTCAATAGAAGAAAAGCTAAGGACTGGAATATTCAAGGAGGGCTTCTTAAAAGGAGAGGAGATTTAGGCTAGACCTCTAAGGAGGATTAGAATTTAGCACCTGCAGACCCTGAGAGAGGGCATTTCAAGCAGGTGAGCGTTACAAACCAAGCTTAATTTTGTTAAAGAATAAGGCCTTAATTAGCCTTGGCCTTTTCCCCTCATTTTATGTATATACCCACAATCATTAAGATGTGAAATACAACCCTAAACCTTACTAGATTTTGTGGATCACTCCAAGTAATTTGGGAATAAAGATCTACTATTACCTGTCCTATTTACACTTCAGTACTTAAAAGTATTCAATCCCAACCTCCCAGCCCTCCCGCTGCCACTGTCATTATCTAGCACTCTACCCTACTTATCCCACTCAGCCATAAATCATAAAGACCTGCTTAAATTGTACTTCGTAGAATGAATAACTCGAGAGAAATAAAGTTGGTTTTATGAATGACCCCAGATTGGGAGCAATGACATGGGCCTTCTAGGGCCATGGAAATCAATCAGTATGGCCTGACTCTGGGGACAGCCCGACTGGCTCACAGACACCTCTGGATGACAGGGGAGGTGAGGTGAAAGCCCTCTCATTGGCTACCTCTGGCCTGGAAATCAAACATGATTTATCTACATTAGTGGGCTTCATCTTTGTCTTATTATCTCGGCCACAGCTTGCGACCCAGGCCGACTCTCCTGCCTTTTAATAAACAGATTTAATAGGACTGATAGTTTGGCAATTTGTAGAGTAAATTAGATTTAATTTGGCCTGAATGCCACTGATTTCTCATATTGTTCAAAACAATATTATCCAGGGATGCATGTCATCCCAACACGTTCTCTTCTGATGCAGCTGAAAATAGCCAACTGACAGACTTAAATGAGTGTATGTTCTCCAAGAAGGTTGTGGCTTTTCCTTTTGCTTCTTGTGTCTCCATGCACTTAGAGATAAGGTGCAGTGGGGGCACAGTGACTATGATAGTGACAAAACCAGTAATAATTCCATTGTGTCTTTACTATAAGGCATCTTTGCAGAATAAAGACCTGAACATAGTGTCCCTTTACATATAGAATATCAGCATCTTAGGGATTTGGTATGGAAATAATTCTAATGTCACATAAAAGCCCAAACCTTCTTAAAGAATGTACACAACACAATGTTACCATTCCTTGATGACTATGAGTTTATCTGAGCATCCTTTTCTACACTGTGCTGGAAAGCAATGAGTAACTCATGTCTATGTGGCTAACCACCTGCCCCTAAACTACATGGTCCCAGTCTTACACCTTGACTTCTAGCCTTTTCTTTGTTTCTTCCTTCACAAGTAATTGTCATTCTTCAGTGCTGTGGGGGACCCTAACAGTTACTACATTCTCTCACCTCTGGAGTACTCATTAGCTCTGACCACCAAAAATTTTTTGGCTTTGATAGCACTGATTTTTCTGGTTCTCTTGGGTTCGAAGGCCTGTTGCCTGGACCTGTCATTTTTATCCAAATATAAGACCACCCCATCAGTTTTTCTCTCTGTCATCATGTGGATAGACTTATCTGAATGTGCACCCAGAATGGAATACTTGTGATCAGTCAGAAGTGGCTGATTTGTCAACCAGGGCCCTGAATCAGAGCTCATAGACAACTTACAATGACAACAAAGAGAAATAAATGTTGTATTAGGCAATCAGGAGTTTGAGACTATTTGTTAGTGCAATTTAATTTAGACTACCCTGGGAGTCTTACTTTCTTGCTTCCTAATTTGAACTTTCTAACATGATATGAACATAGACATATAATAACCAACCTTGTGTTTTGTTTTTTAATGGTACATAAAACTGTAACCTTTCAGTGGGCTCTTATCTATACGTAAAATGCATCAAAATGCACTAAATTTTTGACTTTTGTTGGTGTTTAGAATTTTTTTTAACTTATCTATCACCCATGGCAAATTCATACAGAGAGTGAATGTCTTTTCCAGTAAGAACAATGTGCTACACCTTCCATGATGGAATTAAGCCAATGTAATCAACCTGCCTCCAGGTAGCTGGCTGGTCACCCTGGGGAATGATGCCATGTCAGTGTTGGTCCTTGCTACTGGCAGATTGAGCACTCAGCAGTGGCCCTAGCCAGGTCATCCTTGGTGAGTGGGAGTGCATGTTGCTGAGCCTATGTATACCCTCCATCCCTGCCACCATGGCCACTTTGTTGATGAACATATTAGGCAATGACAGGAATGGGTAGGGAAGGGAGCTGTTACACACAGAACAGGTCATTCTATCTGCATGACTATTAAAATCCTACTCTTCTGGGATCACCCTTTGGTAAGGTGTGACCCTAACATGGGTCACAAATATTCCATACTAGGTGAGCATTCAGATAAGTCTATCCACATGCCTCTTCCCCAGAGGTGGTTATAACAAATTTTCCATTCATGTTATTTCCAAGTCCCTGGCCAACCAGCTAAACCATTTATAGTCCATGAATTGGTATGAACACGTAACCCTTGCTGTCTCTCCTTCTTGGCACTGCCCAGCGTTTTGCCACTGGGAAGGTTTCCCTTTATTGTTGTTTTCAGCGCCATCTGGAATAGGGCTATAGTGTAACCATATAATTTTTGATGGTGCCTGAATATCATTCAGAATTATCAGTAAAACACAAGACCAAGATTTTCTTCAATGAGCTCCTTGTGAGGCCATAGGTTGAGAGAAGACAGTGTAGTAGGAATAGGGGTCATAGGCATCTGGACCACTTCCTCAAGCAACTTACTTGTGCCTTCAGACTTGCTTGAGCCCAGTCTCATATATATCACTTCTATTTGGTAATGAAGAACTTCTGTGCATACCCAATTTTATGGCTTGGGTGATAAGGCAGTATCAGTTTATGATGGGAAGCTCAGTTGCATGGTAACTTGGTGGCCCAGGGTCAAGCATTCAGTCTCTAGTAAGACCCAGTAGAAAGTGACAAATGTGTATCTCAACAGAAGAGTTGTTACATGAAGAGATAATATGGTTTTATTCCAAAATACTGTGGGTCTATTTAGTGATTCACCTGAAAAGGCTTGCCAAAGACTCCAAACATCATCTCTATCTGCCAGTACTATTGAATCTTCTAGATCAGATGGCCCAAGTGGCAGAGTAGTTTTCATGGCAACCTAGACCCATTGCAGAACCTTCTTTTATCCTGAGCCCCGTTCCAAATTAGCAGTTTTTTGTATCGTTCAGTAAATGGGTCAGAAAAGCACAACCAAATGAGGTATATATGGCCTCAAAAAACCAAAGCGGCTCTGTAGGCACTGCGCCTCTTTCTTAGTAGTAGAAGAGATAAGATGTAGCAACTTATCCTTTACCTTTAAAGAGATATTTTGACCTGCTCCAGACCATTGGGCATTTAGAAATTTTACCATGGCAGTAGGCCCCTGAATTTTTATAGGATTTATTTTATACTCTCTAGCATGCATGTGTCTTACTAATGTGTATAGAGTAGTGGTTACTTCCTGATTGCTGGGTTCAATCAGCATAATACTATCCATTTAATGAACCAACATAGTGTCCTGTGAAAGGGAAAGTCAAGGTCTCTGTGGGCTAGATTATGACATAGGGATAGAGAGCAAGAACAAGTTTGATTGCACAAGCATGAGCTGGAGGCCATGAAGATAGACTGAAACTCATGTGAGTTCTTGCCTATGACTTAGAGGGCATCCTGCAGCGGCCAGAGCCCTGTATCACAGAGCTAAACATACACACCTGGCCTAGGATTCCCGGGAAGGAAGGGCAGTTGCAGGCCCAACTATTGTTTCACAACAAGGTGAGTCAGCAGAGAGTGATAATGTGTGTAAGATACTAAATGACTGCTTCTTCCCTTTAGCCCTTCAAACCTCCTATAAGAATCTCTTTTGTGGCCCAGCCAAACCAGAAACATGGGAAATAGAGTTCAGCCTAACTAAATTGGCACATTATAAAGCCACTGTGGTTTATAGATTTTCTGGGTGTAGTTTTCTTTTCACATGAGTTGGGCAAATAGGGATGCATGGTGTGAAGCAGATTCATTCTAAGGATGTCGCCATTATTTCGTAATGGAAATTTTGTCTCCATTATTGTCTGGGCAACCTGCCTGTCACACTTTGGACTGAAGCATGGTTGTTTGGACCACGTCGTGGCAACTAAGTTCCCAACACCCATCTAGGAGCGTATATGCTGATACTGCCAGCAAAGGGCTAGTCCCTAGAGTTCTGGATCTGCACTGCAGCACATTTTAATTCATACCAAAGATAGGGTGCATGCTACTAGAATCCCTCGAAGAGAGACAAAGGAAGAGAGAGAGAAGGGATGGAAAGGGGAAAGGGAAGGGAGAGAGGGAGGGAATGAAGGGAGGGAGGGAGGGAAAAAAAGAGACAAAGAGAGAGACAAAAAGAGAAAAAAAGAAAAAGAAAATGACTTATATATGATTCTGCTCAGGTTTCTTCTAGTTACCCAAACAGGACTAGGATCTCAGGTTGCTCTACAGTAAGTTTCTTAATTTATTAGCACTCACCAAAGAATCTCTCCAGACTGAAGTATTTTACAATATGATGTACAGTGGGTTCTAAGATGGGATAGTCTTCTTCAGCAATCAACTCTATGAGGAGATGACCTTAAAAGTTGGATTGGGTGACTTAGAGACTCTCTAAAAAGGAACAGAAAGGAGTGCATATAGGCAAGTTGGCATCAGGACTCCTCTGTGACTATCGCTCACAGGATGAAGAGCTGGTATTCTACCAGTTCTGCCACTGAGCAACTCTTTGATTTTGAAAACATTCCTGTGACCCTTGGGAACTGGAACTCAGGACTCCTTATATGAAAACAATGTCTCTTCTAGTTTCTGCCCAGTGACACCATCAGAGACTGAAAAGAGTGCAAAAATTCTCAGAGGAAATCTGTGGGGAAAACTTCAAACCTATGATGGAGCTCTGGAGCTCAGGAAGGCATCCCTGCACTACAGTGTTCTTGCACAGAGCAATGGGTCTGGGACATGCAGAGAAGGGCAAGTTATCTTCTCCATCCTCTCTTACTGAATAAAGAGAAATATTGAGAACAAAATATTAAATATGATGAAAAAATTCAAGACAATATGTTTAATATTTCAAACTTTAGAATAAAATTCAGTTTGGGGATTTGTAAGTAGAATTCAGTTATTTAGAAGATTTAGCTCCGCAGAATCCCTCATCCCTCAGGATCCCTAAATGTGAAGCCACGCAGTGAATAAATCAGAACAACTTGCTTTTGTCATCTCTCCTCCACGAGTCACCATCATTATTTTTAAAACCAATTGCTGTCTTGTGCACAGAGACAGGCCTGTTGGTAGGGGCTGAGACAAGCCACCTGATGTCAGGACTGAGGAGACCCTGCCCAGAAAGTGTGGCCCCTTCATTTCCCAGATGAGGTGCCAAGGTCACACAGGTGGGTGCCTTGCCCAAGGCAATCCAGGTAGGTCTGTGGCTCCAGAGCCAGGCCAATGTCTGGGTGCCAGGCCAGTGTTCCTACTGTTACCCTGGACTCAGTTGGTAGGGACCCTCGGCTCCCGTATTGTCAGAAATTCTGGTCACTTTGACAAGATCAAGCATTCCAATACATTGTTCATTTGTTTCCCACCTCCAGAAGTGTCTAGGGGGCCACAGGTGGCTCTACCTCAAAAAACTACTCTATGGTCAGTCCTATATCCTCTGCACCAGAAAAAAGGAGATGGAGGTCCTACCTGCCAAGGAGTTAGGGGCTTCTGCTTTGCCACTACTACTGTGGTGACTGATATGGTTTGGCTATGTGTCCCCAACCAAATCTCATGTCGAACTGTTGTCCTCGCATGGTGAAGGAGGGGCCTGGTGGGAGATGATTGGATCATGGAGGTGGTTTCTAATGGTTTAACACCATCCCTCTAGTGCTGTCTTTCAATGGCATCCTCAAGAGATCTGGTTTTTTAAAAGTATGTAGCACTTCCCACTTCGCTCACCCTCTCTTCTACTGCCACATGAAAATATGCTTGCTTCCTCTTCACCTTCTGCTATGACTATAGGTTTCCTGAGGCCTCTCAGTCATGCTTCCTATTAAGCCTGCAGAACCGTGAGTCAATTAAACCTCTTTTCTTTATAAATTACCCAGTATCAGGTAAATCTTTACAGCAGTGCAAGAATGAACTAATACAGTCTTTTTCTACTTCCAAACATTGTCCCGTTGAGAACACTCCCTAATGACTTCCTGCTGAAGTTTTGATTTTAGGTGTTAGCTCCAGAAGATGGCTACTTCTTTTTTTTTTTTTTTTTCCTGAGACGGAGTCTGACTGTCACCCAGCCTGGAGTGCAGTGGCGCAATCTTGGCTTACTGCAAGCTCTGCCTCCAAGGTTCATGCCATTCTCCTGCCTCAGCCTCCTGAGTAGCTGGGACTACAGGCACCCGCCACCATGCCCGGCTAATTTTTTTTTATGTATTTTTAGTAGAGATGGGATTTCACCATGTTAGCCAGGATGGTCTCGATCTCCTGACCTCATGATCCGCCCGCCTCAGCTTCCTAAAGTGCTGGGATTACAGGCTTGAGCTACCAAGCCCAGACGAACATGGCTACTTCTAAAGAAGAGGGTGTATAGGAAAGAAAAAAACAGTGGGAATGATTAAAACAAAGTCAGTGTCTTCATTTATTTTATCCCCCATCCTTCCCTTTCTTTATTCTCGTGTGTGTGTGTGTGCTTGCGTGTGTTATCTATAAAACAAACCCTCCCAAGGAGGAGCTCACAGACTCAGATCTATGATTCTAACAAGATGACTACCCAAAACAGTTGTTCAAGTAATATGTGGCAGAGGACAAACAGAATCAGTATGTACTCTAATACCAGGCTGTGGTATTTCAGGTAAAATGAGCTGGGAAGAAATGAGAGAGGAGTGGCAGGATAGTCTGTGGCACCTACTGTGCTCAGGCTTACTGAGGGGAATATCTCATCTCATCATCACAGGGGCTCTCAACGGTGTGCTACTGCTATATGATCCCCATTTTATGGATAAGAAGCTGAGGCCCTGTACCTGCAGCAATCTGCCCAAGGTCACAGTGCATACAGACACAGTAAAACAGGGTACAAACTCGAGTGGTTGGACCTTGGCTCCTTACCAGCATGCTGCCCAGTATCCAGGCTGAGAGTCCAGGTGAGGGCAGAATGGAGCACCGCGTAGGAGAGCTGGGACAAGAGCAGCTAGGGTCAGATTTCCAGGGCTTTCAAGAAAGTCCAGCCCTCTTCACATTGGCTGCTTTGCCTAAGCCTGATCCACCCCCTCTGTATATGGCTTGGCCCCATCCGGGCTGTCAGCACTGGGAGCAGATGCTCACTTAATCCTTGGGATTAGCTCCAGATCCTGGAGAATAATCAGCAGTCAGCCAAGGTGCAATGCAGGTGGTACCTTGCGTGCACACGCTTTCAGATCCAGTTTCCTAAATGTTATGCTGATACCCAGTTTTATCCCTAAATTCTCCTCCATAATGCATAGAAGACACAGAAAGCTGAGAGGAGCCTGCCAAAAGTTCAAGCTATCATACCTGACAAAGGAGATGTTGTCTTAGTTATTTGGAAAATGATTCAAAACCTATAATTGAGTGACTGAGTGTGTCTGTGTATGTGAGAGAGAGACAGACAGAAACAGAGAGAGACAGAAGAACAGAGAGAGATGAAAAAAAGGAAGATAAAATATACCCCAACCTTGATAGCACTATACATTTAAAGTACAAAAACTCAACTTTTGATGTATAGAATATATTATACCTGTGAATGTGGAAAGAAATACCTATTCTTCTGATAAACTAAATATGTAATTGAGGGACAGACCTACTGACTAACAGATGCCAGGGTTCCTTAATGAGCTATGACCCAGGATGAGGGAACTGCACATTTTAGCTTCACTTCTCAACTCCAAGATGGGTTGAGCAGCATCTGCCCTTCTGCCTTCCAGGCTTGCGGTGAAGGGATATATGTGTAAGTATTTTAGAAGGCAGAAAATGCCAAGTAAATGACAGGCATAATTATCAGTAATCACCATCATCATCATAATTTGATCCTGAGGATGACAGGATGGTCAGGGAGAAACAGACTCCAATATAATTATCTGGCAGATACAGTCAAAAGCACATTTCAGCCCTATTTCCCACCTACAACATTTCCTACTTTGTGCTTTCTATTCTGAATCCCAGAGATTCATCAGGGAGCACTGCTACTTTGTTACTGTAAGGCTATTACTGGCATAAAATCCACAAATTAAAAAGGACTTTTTCCCCCTGTATTTGTTGAACTACTTCTAGGCTGAAAAGGTTTGCAAGGATGTGAAAAATCTTATTTGCCTTGTTTTTCATAGAACACGTATGCCTTCCCAGGTATAGAGCCTTATTCAATCTCATCCCTTCCTTCCCTTTGGACTTACTTCACTTTGGGGAGCTCTTAGTAACCCCCAGCCTCTCTCAGTAAAGCACACTTGTTTGGGAAACTAACCTGGGCTAACCAAATGGAGAAGCCACCAAAATTAAGCAAACTTACTTATAGACTCCCTTAGGGGGCCACATGCCCACCCTGGCTAAAGTGTACTAGTTAGCTAATTGTTGGCTCCTTCTAGGAATTGATCTCAACGCTCATTCTCCAGCCAGGTTCCTTGTCCGGAGTTCCTTCTCTGTTTACTCCTTCTCCCAGTCTTTGCACCCACTAATGTAGTTTGGATACCTGTCCCCACCCAAATCCCATATTGAAATGTAATCCCCAATATTGGAGATGAGGCCTCATGGGAGGTGATTGGATAATGAGGCTGGTTTCTCATGAATAGTTTAGCACCGTCTCCCTTGGTACTTTCCCTGTTGATAAGTGAGTGAGTTTTCCTGAGATCTGGTCATTTGAAAGTATGTAGCACCTCTCCCCTTGCTGTTTTGCTCCTGCTCCTGCCATGTGACTGCCTGTTCCCCCTTGCCCTTTCACCATGACTGTAAGTTTCCTGAGGCCTCCCCAGAAGCTGAGCAGATGCTGGCGTCATGCTTCCTGCACAGCCTGCAGAACCATGAGTCAATTAAAGCTCTTTTCTTTATCAATTACGCAGTCTCACATATTTATTTATAACAATGTGAAAACGGCTTAATGCACCCATCTCAAATCCCTTTACCCCCTCCCCATCCTGCAACTTTCTCTTCTTTCTCCTACTTTTCTAAAGTCTGGCACAGAAAGTCACAAATGAAGTGCTGACTTTTTTTTCCTTCTCCTGTCTTCCCCTTTGTCTTTGCTACTTCCTCAGATTTATTTTCTCAGATGGTTTTGCAGGTCCTCTGATTTTTGTAATCTAATGTGATTGCTATTTTAAAAATAAAATAAGAAGCCTGTGCATCATTCTTCTTCTTTTCCCTTTTCCTAATTGAATTATTGCACCCTGCTCAGTTATGTTGGGTACTGGAGGGCAATAGACAGAGGCTGGGAACAAAATCCCTGTTTCCAGACATTATGGCTGAGGTAAGGTAAAGAGGATACATAATGACCTAGTCACCATGCTCACTTCTGGGTTGGTTCTTCTCCCTGTTGGATATTCCTGGGTCCCTGTCTACTGCCTCCACTCTCACAGGCCTGATACAGGGTCTGGTCATCTCCAAGACTGAAGAACACCCTAGAGGAAAATACACTGTTAAAGGAGCAGCTATCCTAGGCCTGTGAGATTGTGGGCAGTTTTTGATTTCTTCTACATCACTTTTCTTTATTTTCCAAATGTTCTACCTGGAACCTGTGTTGGTTTAAATAAAAAATACAATAAAGTACATATTTTTAACTCACCCTTGACAAACATCTCTGCTATTTACTGTACTGTTTCTCTCCTTCCTTTCATATCCAGCTTATCTCCACAGAAGATTCCACTAGGACAGTTGTTTATGCTTCCTCACACTGTTAATTCTTTTGAAAGTAATGTTTTCACATCGAATAAACCCTCTTTGACCATTACTTAAAGCTTTTTGCTTTAATTATGCATAGACCGATATTAATATTTACAGAACTGATTTCCTTTCTTTGTGTTTTTCTGTTTTATCTTTATCCAACTATTTTATTTCTAACTTTTCTTTCTTGGTCATCTTGTGTAGGTGATTCTTTCTCTTATATTTATTACTACTGCAATAGGAAAGTTATCACTTTTAATATTAAATATTATAGCATGTATAATTATGGGAGGAACATATATCTTGCTGCATTTATTTCATCCTGTAAGCTGTCTATTGTTTCAGCATTCTTGCTATAGCTTTGGTTTTCTCTCTTTAACTCTATAGATGCAATCTATCTGCTTATTGTTTCTGTAGTTATTTGTAAATAAAAACTATGTTTTTTCTAATAGCTCACCAAATGTACATTTAAATTTCTCTCTAATTATCAAAGTTGATATCAAATCAATATATTTTGAGCTGATTCTCACTACTCTTACATTCTCTCCCCTTCTTTTTTCAAGAATTATCTCCTGGCTTTTGTAACTTGAGCTCCTGTGCATTCTCATTTCTAATATTTCCTTATTTCTATTTGCTCCTCAGTTCCCGATGTCCCCTGCTCCTATTGCATGTCCTGTAAACAGGACATGTTTACTTCCATCAGAATAAGCAGCAAACTGGAACAATTTGTGGTTAACTAGGGAAGACAGAAAGCATTTTGAGAGGGCATGGACTAGAGTTAGGGGTGGTGGTGGAGGTAGAGAAAGAGCTTCTGCCCATGATCTGATTACAGGGCAGATCCTGGTCACCTCTGGAGAACTGAAGGGACAGAGATAAATGTAGCTTCTCAAGAAGATGTTTTTGAGGCTCTGTGTCAATCTCAGCTGCTTTGAAACCAGTGTGGCCCTGAACTGGGAAGAAACCTTCCTTCCTCTGAGTGTGACCCTTTTCAGGTCTATGTCTCTGAAGCCTAAAGAACAAGGATTCCCAGACACTGTTGCCTGACTCTGTGTCCCCACAATGGGTGAGGCAGTAGGCATGGATATACCAATGGACATCAGAGCAGAGCAGCCGAAGGGGGCAGGAGCCATGAGGTGATACTGAGGTGAGCGACAGCTCTGCTCACCCATGAGTTACTCTCCTGGGACTCTCAAAAATAATCAGTGACCTCTGCATGGCAGTCTGAGGGTCTACTATATATGCAGAAGGGGATCAATAGCAAGTTCTGGACTGCAAATTTTTTGACCAAATTGTCTGTATTTTTCTAAGTTCTTTATCTTTTTCATGTTTAAAATAATAGCTATGCCACTTCTTAAAATATTCAAAGCACTATTTGTTATAAAATTACAGGCTTTAAACCTACACACACACACACACACACACACACACACACTTGGTATCTAGTGGTTCCCATTGGCTACATGTTGCCCGCACACTTTGGCCTCTGCCTTTCTATCAGTCTTTTTCTGGCCCCCATGGACTCTGACTTGCAGTTCCTGTTTCCACTGCAGTCATTACCCCTCTTGTTCTTATTTGTGAGGCTGCTTCCAGCCAGAGGGCCTCCTCCACAGTTGCATGGTAACATTGTGGAGCCACCTCTTCCACAAAACCTATCTAGTCCATTTTCCCACCCCACTCCTGAGCAAAATGGAGCTTCTCCTTCTTGTACCCTTCCTCTGCCCTAAGCAGACCTCCAAGACAGCATTATGTGGTTAACATCTTTATATTCTTACTATGAAATATTAGACCTTTGAGAAGAGAAGCCTATGTTTTTCTTGTTTGCATGATGCCCAGATCCTAAGACAGGGGTAGTGGAAGAGGCAGTGAATCCATGTTTATGGTACAAAGAGTAAAATGAATGAATGAATAAGACAGATGGATGCTGAGAGAGCACTTGCAAACTAACTGCAAAGGGAAATGGCAGGCCCAGCTGAGGCTCTCAGTTTACTGGCAGTAGGGAGCCACTGAGAGCCCCTGGCAGCAAATGTTCTAAGTGTGCTGGATAAAGCACCAATAAAGGGCAATCTTCTGGGCCCCTGTGTACTCTGACCTCAAGTGCACTTGATGCCTGGAAATGGCACCCTGCAAAACAAGCATGTGGGCAACATCCCTTCTCTGCAGTCTCTGGGGATATTATGTCAGTTAGAGAGATAGAAACAAAGTGGAAATCATAGGCTCGTGAACCATGGGGGCCTTTTTCCCTATAATCATAGAGGTCATGACCTCAGGAGTTGTGTCTAACTGAATAGGAAATTCAAAATATAATACTAGAACCAGGAAAATAATTTAAAACCCCTTTATTTCCACTCCACTTTTTTCCTATAATTACCAATAACCCACTATTAGACTTCAAGGACAAAAATAACTCTTAAAGTCCCAGACAGAGGAGCCAAACTAATCTTTTTCACCCTAGAAGCATTTGGGGAAGACGATTTCTTTGGACCTCAAGGGTCTGTAATCATCAGCATCCTCAAGCCATGGAAGCAGGGGGTCTCCACTCTATGATTATGCCTTACCTAGGAGCCATATTCTGACACCTTTGGGGCTGTCAGTCTGGCAGTATTTGCCCAAGGAGAAGCGAATGGGAAGGAGAGGAAGGCAGGGGTAGTCTAGGAAAGAAGAGGTTGGGGTGGGGACAAGACAAGAAGCTCACAGTGAACAACAGTGGCTGGAGAACAGTGGAAAAGAAAAGCAGAAGTACAGGTTCATCAAGGAGAAGTCCAACCTGTCCCTACTTAAGGGACTGAAAGAGCTACTGTATGCTTGCAAACTGTTCAGGCCTGACTCTCAACTGCTGCTGGGGAAGAGTGGTTATGGGAGCTGTTGACCACTCTACCACCAAAGAACCACATCTTATACTTTTCACGCATGGAATTGCTGTGTGAGAAAGAAATCCTTCCTTTCCCATGATGTGCAATGTCTTTCCCCAGGCTAACATGGAAAATCCTGTTCAGTAGAGATGTGCTAATTGTGTAAGTAAGGACCATGTTGTGTCAGGGTCACTGAGATTGAGGAGATGGGCAGTAAGCAGGAAGGGACCACACAGCCGGTGGGGACAGCAGTGGTTCAGGAACAAGGGCACATGGGGGCTTAATTCTGAAATAAGCACTGATTTGGGTGGCAGCAGACATGTCCTCAATATCTGTGATGCTCCAGTTTCCCCTGTCACAGGTTTTGTAGCCCACTTGCCAGAACAGTTAAGGGTATATGAACTCAGAAGGCCCTGCTTGGACTATGGAAGCACAACTCAGGCTTTCTGTGAGATATGAATTCTAAAAAGGGGAGAAGACAAAACTTACACTGAGCCAGCTACCAGTGTGACTGGGGAAACAGGATTCTCAGCATGAGGCAATGAATGAAGGAGGCAGAGCCTCAGCCCTTGAGGAGCCCAGACTCTGAAATAGAGAAGGTCAGAAAGAGATTTCTTATGGAAGCCAGGTCGAAGGGTTCAACCTCGATCAGAAGGTTTCCTGACTACCTGCAGACTCTGGCCTGCACTGTCTCTGCCTCATTTTGTATTCCTGCCACAAAGGAGTGGCTGGAGGTGAGAAGACCTGGAGAGAGGTGGCCCCCAGCCAGGACATCCGAGAGCTGGATCCCTGCTCAGAATACCCAAACCCACTGGGAAGGCTCAAGCAACAGCGATGGGCACTGCCATCAGTAGTATGCTTCCCTTTCATTCATGCACCAGTGAGTGCATGAAAAGATAGCACTTGGCTACAGCTTGTTGAATCTGGAGAATACCGTTCTGTGAGGTCCAATTTGCAGAAGACTCTGCTTGCTGATATCATCCTTCAGCATCTGAGGCTAGATCCCAGCTGCTGCACTTTAATCAGACAGAATGACACCAGCATAGCCTCTCTCTCCTCATCCTTTACCCTCCCTTGGCCCACAGGAGGTTGGAGAAGGACAGCCAAGGCAAGAGACCCAGGATCTAAGAGCCAATTCAAATCCTTTTCTATCAGGAGAGCATATATAATGAGGCTTTGAGCTGTGAAAGTAGGGAGAGGGGAAGAAGAAGGGAAAACACACTGGAGTTCCTAGGTCACAGCCAGGAATCAGATGGGGATAGAAGTGAGGCCACCTGGTTGGACTTGGACTCTCACTCAAACATGGGGAGCCACAAAGTGACCTTGGTCTCAGGAAGAATTTCCCTTCTCCGTATGTCTTCTCGCTCTATGTACAGCCAAGCTCCCTCTTTCAGACGTGATTAGGAAGACTACATTCACCCTTTATTCATATCATCACAAATACACAGTGGTGCACAATGGGGTTATAGACATGAATAAGTGGGGGTGAGCAACCAAGAACGGTTACCCAGTTTGTTTGCAACCTACACAGCCTTCCATACTAGTTTAGCAGCGAGGCATCAGGCAGAAAGACCTGATGCATGCTTCAGGGAATGTCTGAACAGAGAACTGCAGGGCTCTTTCTGCCTGAACGACTCAGGGAGCATTTCCAAAAGGAGGTGAAATTTGAATGAGTAGAAATTCTCCAGGTCATGAAGCGGAAACACACAAATGCAAGGAGCCATGAAAGAGCCCTAAGTGGTTGTGCAAAATGAAAAGTTGGATGGGGCTTCGGCATGGAATGGTGGGGATGGAAGTGGACGGTTGGCAAAGGAGTGGCACCAGTGTCACTGGAAGGTAAGAAGCCACATCTAAGTGTAAAGAGAAAGAGCCCAAGCGCAGAGAAAAATAAGCATGCAGTTTCTTATGTCAGTGATATAAACAGATTATTAAGTAAACAGCATCCATTTAGCATCTACCATGTGCTAGATACTGCACAGGGTGTGGGACCATGGAGACAAATCAGATTTGATCCTTATCCACAAGGAACTCACTATCCAGTGAAGGAGTTATGCAAAGAATCGTATAATCCAGTATAATGTGGTACAGGAGCAAATTGAGAAACTTCAGGGCCCCTCCCTCAATTTTATATTCATTCATAATTTTTTTATTTTAAAGCTTCATACTCTACAAAATCTAGATCCACCCATTATTGCTGAATAATATGATAACAACGTCACACAAAGAATGTGCATGTAACTCTGATTTAGGCTGAGAGAGGGTCAAATAATCTGTTACAATGAGTCATCACCTGGTTAATTAAGCCAGGCTAGATCATCAATTAAGAAAAAGCTCAAAGGATGATGGAATGGAAGGAAGAGTAAAAGGAAACTTTTGAACTCAGAGAAGAGGTAAAAACCAATGAGGTCCAAGACCAGTGGTTTTTAAAGGTAGGGAGTAGGTCTTCAGATCAGAAACATCAACATCCTCTGCGAACTTTGAAATGCAAGTTCTTTGGGCCACTCAGATGTATTGAATTGGAAGCTCTGAGACTGGGCCTAGGAATCTGTGGTTTCACAAGCCCTCCAAGTGCTTCTAGGTGCATGTCAAAGTGAGAGAGCCACTGCCTTACACTAAGAGGTGGGAAATAAGTGTGGCTTCCCTAAGAACTCTTCTTAAACTGTAGTCTAGTTCAAATGAGAAAGGAATTCTGTCACCAAGAAAAACTGATTTCACATGGTAAAGAAGAAAGGGAGGAATCTACACCCAGGATTGTGGTAGATTTTGCAGAGGGGAAAACCCATTAGTGTATTCTGTCAAGACCAAACTTTTCACTGTTTGATCACACCTCATTTGCATTTTTAATAGCCCCCATTAGACAGTCTCTGAGCTAATTAGGCAAGCGTCTATAATAGAAGACTTCTGTTTCCTGTTTTCAGAACTCAGAAACTAATGGCTGAAGCACTGCTAAAACAATTAAGTAATAAGAAAAATACTGTGTAAGATTGGCAAAAGCACAGCTGCCATAAATCATTACAAATGACTCGCAGCTCCAAATGTTTAATTAGGGAAGAAAAGTAACCTATTGCATGTTGGGATGGCAGGAGCAAACTGAGGGAGAGGGACCCTGGAGCAGAGAGTTCCTTGCTCTCTGCCAAGTGGGGATGAAGTTGGGGTTCGAGAATCCAGGAATTCTAGAATTGGCAACACAACCCCAGGCCTTAGAGGATATGCAGAGGCAGCTTTTACTATATCTAGCAGGAAATGAAAACAACAGCAACCCAATAAAATCAAGACTACTGAAGACTCAGATTTATGGAACTATAATGTGGATTAGCCAACAGGAAAAGAACCCCAATAAACTGAGATCCTGGCTGAGGGCAAAGAAAATATGTAATGAATAGGTAGTAAAATAGGGAAGTTATAAATATCAACTACAGATTCATTATTACTTTCAGAATTGAGAACAGTATTTCCTTTCTGTTTTTTAATGCACATATTTGTACATGTTAATTTGTTTCCTACTCCCTCTTTCCCCTATGTTTTTGTATCAGGAGGGTGGGTGATGGTTAGTCCTGCAATTTAGTCTTCAGGTTATATCCAGATGGAATTGTGACCGAAAGCTTAATATTACCCAAAGATAGATAGGCAATTGATAGGACTTCATGTCTCCACTTTTTAGGAAAGGGCCAGCCAATCCTCATTAGTGTGAGATTCAGTTGCTGTCTCCCAGGTGGAAGAAAGATGGTCTTAATATAAGTATATGAAAACTTAACTATAAGCAGAAGAGAATGGGTGTGGATGCTGAGAAATCAAAGGGGTGGACTGTGCCAGTGAGTATCTCTTGCTCCTATCTGTACGTTTGCTCTCATATCTCTCTTCTCTATTTTCATGACAGAAGCTCTGCAAATTACATTTCCAACTTTGTCTTCCTTTCCTTTATGAAATACCCAGAATGGTTTCTGTTTTTCCTGACAGGACATTGAATGAAACATAGGACTTGATTGATTAGAATGTAATCTTTATGCAGATCTATTTTATTTGCTAGTGTCACTGTAAGTAGGCTCACCTACATTCTAAATGCTGTTCATTTGTATTGTTTAAGGATGAACTCCTATAATTCATATTGAGTAAAGTATAATACAATTTCAAGACAAACTACACACAATTTAAAAAAATTATTTTGATTGTTCCAGAATCAATTTCAATTTTTATTTATTCTTTCATGAATTACATTTACTATTTGTAGACCATAGACCATGCATTCTGCACTGCATTAGGCACTGTGAGGGAAAGAAGGAAGGATAGCATTTTTCTAGGTCTTGATTAAAAGAGATGTTACAAGGCAATAATTGAATGAAAAGAATAAAAACACATGATTAATATACATTTAGGGAGTTATATGTTCATAGGAAAGAGAAGTAACATACTAGCATATTAAAGTAAAAATTCAGCTGAATCTTGAAGAAGCATTTAGAAAATAGAAAAAGAAAATAAGTTAGTCTACACAAAGTTAACATTTCAAAATGTATTCTCAATTTTACTCACTTTACCCATTCTTCTATCCTCTCACAAGTCACTTAACACAGGGGTAAAAAACTATGGTCTTTGGGCCAGGTCTGAACCACTGTCTGTTTTTGTTCATTCATGAGCTGTGAATAGTCTTACTATTTGGGGGGGAAAAAAAAGAAGAATATTTTATGATAAATGGAAATTATCAAATTTTAGTGTTTATAAATACAATTTTATTGAAACACAGCCATACCTATTTGTTTACATATTGTGTATGGCTGCTTTCACCCTACAAAGGAAGAGTTGAATACTTGTAACAGAAACTGTATGGCCTGCAAAGCCTAAAATATTTATCGTCTGGCTCTTTGCAGAAAAAGTTTGCTGACTCCTGACAATATATTATCTTGCAATTCAATTTCACCATCTCAGTTCAAAGCTCAAAACATAGAAGACATTTTCAGAAGCCTTGTGCTTGACATCTAATGTGGCTCCTCACCTGTTAGTTCTCATCTCCATCTTGTTGTTCACTTGTCTCTTCCTCCCCATTTTTTCCCACATCAGGGTTCTCACCTTGTATTCAAATGGTTGGCTCATAGACCCCTGTGCACCAATTCCCCTGTTCTTCCTACTGAAAATCTCTTCTTTCTGCTTTTTTATTTTGCTTTGTTTTGAGAGGGTGATAAAATATTGAGTAGATCCAAAAGAATAGACATGAAATATCTCTCAGTTATAAAGAATAACAATAAAATGGGCATGTATCCTCTCTCTAGTTCAAGAGACGAAACAAACGTATCCTCTGTCTACCTCAAGAGACAAAACACTATCAGTATTTCCATAGCTCCCAGGACACCTATGACTCCTTTTATATCTTTGATTCTCAAGTCTCACTTCCTTAGGAAAACCCTCCTAGGTAGCTCCTGCCAACACTGATGGTGCATGTAGCTTACCATCAGCACCACACATTTCAGTGATAGTTTGGAAATTCAAAAGTTAAAAATTAGGCTTAGAAGCTCGATGCATAATTTTAAGTATATTCAAACCCTCCCACAAAATATATGCAATTTCATATATAACTCTTTGCCTGTAATATTCTGTATCCCAAATACATTCACCCATATCTTGGGCTCTTTTTCAACCAAGAAAGTAGACAGTTTCAATATGCCAGCTATGAATTTTATTTTCCACTTTTGCTGAATCCTTTTAGACATTTGGAAGATGGGTGCTCCTGCTTTTCACATGCTACCATCTAATGGTGATTAAAATCTATGAAAGCATGTGAAAAAGGAACTGGGTCAACTTCACAGTTTCATGTAAGTCCAAAGATGACTCTCTATGAAACTATCCAGATTAGTGAAATAAGAATCTAAACACTCCCGGGATCTTCCCTGCCCAAAGTGATAAATTTCAACCTCTTATACATGTACTAGTGCTTAAGCTCAAAGAAACTAGTGCAGAGAAAAAGGTTCTAGGCTAACAGATAGTGGTATTAAGGTCTAGTTCTGATTCATCATGAAGTCTCTCTGAGACCCTTGGGAAAAAATTACTACTCTTATCCTCAGTTTCTTCATCTGTAATTTCTGAGGTACTTTCTGTCTAACATTTTCTCCACTCATGGGTGATGGCCAACATCAACTGATAACAAGGCCAAAGCTTCCCTCTCTATACTACTCCCTTCTTCTAAACCTCTCTCACCAACACAGCCTTCTACTCTGACAGCTGAATATTATTAACCAAGAAATTGATTTCCAACATTCCATCAGCTGCATAATTTAGGCTTGGAAATCTATGTCCTCACCATGACCCAGCTGGTCATATGAAGTCCAGCCATTAAGAAATGCTCCCAAAAAAAGTAAAAATAAAAACAAGTAAGAGTAAAACTGATCCTGTGAATCACCATGCCAACAACTTCAGCTGTAACGACCATCAGTGGGAGAATGAGATTGGTTTTGCTATTGCCAAGAGGGAACTGGCACCAAAATTGCCAACCTCCATTGTTCATGGAGCACAAGAGCCTTCTCAGAGGAACTGCCGGCCTCCCAACACAGCTTCAACACATTGTTTTGATAGGCAGCATGCCTCCATAATTATCCCATTCTTTTGGCCAGACTTTTTCTTCCTTTCCTCTTGGGTAGGTGCTCTTGGCTACTTACAAGCCAGTCATGTCACAGTTCTACCTTCATATGCCTTACTCTCAATTCAATACTTTTGCTTATGAATAATGTAAAAATTAGGTATAGACTGCCTCTTTATACACTTATCTCACCGCTAAAATCTTAAATCTGATCTTTCCTTAAAAACGTTGCTCCATCAAAACTTTGGCTATTTCATTCTCCATTTTCTGAAATGTAGTTTAAGATATTGCTTCCTCGGTGTTGTCAGGATAAAATCACTCTCTCCTTCTTCCTTCCTTCCTCCCCTCATAATAAAATCACTCTCTCTTTTTCTTTCCATTCCTCTTGTGTTCATCCTTCTTTACTTTCTCACTCTCCTTTTGCTTGCTTGCTTTCTCTCTCTTTCTCTCTTCTTTCTTTTCTCACTTTCTCTCTTTCTCCAAATGCCAGCCCTGTGCCTGAAATCTAATGCTGGATAACACATGCCTGGGAGTATATATTTTCCAAAAGCCCTCCCAGTGATTCCAACGATGAAGGTAAGGTGAGAAACACTGATCTAGAACATGCCTGAGAGCCTAAGAAGACACTAAAATGGCCTCATTAGCCAAAACAGATATCTAAATGTTCAGTTATTACATGCCTTCTCATGGAAATTGATGTATTTTCTTACTTAGAGTTTACCATACTTTATATTTAGGTACATTAGAAAAAGTCATTTCTCAATTTTCTATAATATATTTAAAACCATAAAAGTATGTGCAAGATTTGACTAAGATTTAACTAAGAACGGACATGCCAATCACACAAAGAAGTGACAGTAACAACTCCCTACCAAAGGGATGTGAAGGAAAAATAAGAGTGTTCAGGAGACATGTGTGTCCTCCCCAGGCCTCTTCGAGCTCTTTTCTTGTCCTGCCAACAAGGCAGACTTTGAAGTTTGTTTTTGGTTCTTTTTTTTTTTTTTTAAATTTTAATTTTTTATTTTCTACTTTCTAGTTCTAGCCATTTGGGTGGGTAATAAGCATTTGTCTCTTATTTCAACTTCCTTCCTCTATGAAGCTTTATTAGGTTGGTGCAAAAACCTGCAATTAGTTTTGCACCACCTTAATAAATGCAGGCCAGAGAGAAAGGTAGAAGATCTGACTTAGGCCACAAGCCTGAGTTTCAGGCCCCAAAGACCTCTGTCAGAGTTGTCCATAGAGCTGTTAAAACCCAGAACTCTGACAGCCACTGTTCTTTGTCTTCACATTTAGTAAGTTTAGTCACCACAGTGGAGGAAGAAGGGTCCATAGAGGTGATTTGCTAGGACAGATTTCTGGTTCTCATGCCCTCGATGTCATTAAATCACTACCAGTGTCCAAATATGGCTGCCAGAAATCCTTCATTCCCTACAAAGCATGCCAATTCTCACATCAAAAAGTGGGGACTGCTCTTCTTCTCCTTAAACTTATAGTGACCTTGGGAATTTCTTTGACCAACAGAACATGACAGAAATGTTATGCTAGCATTCTTGAGTCCAGAGGACTTCTGAGGATGGGCAGTCTCTGCCCCCTCACTCTTATAGCCTAGCAAGCACACTATAAGAAATTGTAGAAAGAGAGGCCCTGGAAGGTGATAGGCCATCCCAGACACCCCAACCACAGCCAAGCTCTCAGCTGAAAGCAACTGCATGAACGAGCCCAGCTGGCGCCACATTGTGCAAACGATCTCCCCAGTTGAACTCTGCCTGAACTCCCGACTTACAAAATTGGGGGAAATAACAAACTGTCTTTAAGCCAAAGTTTGGGGTAGTTCATTACGTCACAATGGATAACCAAACCACTCTCCATTGCTCTGAACTAAAACCTCATGGAGCACAGCAATTTAGATCTTGCTTGGGGCAGGAAAAACAGTTAGAAACTGTGTGTTACAGCAGCGTGTACTGATATTAATAACAATGATCTTAAGCCATTGTGATAGCTTAAATGCTGCTTAAGGAAATAGGAATACCCTGCCTAAGCCTGTATGATATATTTTAGACATAATCCATTTGAATTTGTTAAAATTTGAATATTAGAATAGCAAATTTAAGAATAAGTATCAGGAATCTGGAACACTGGCTTATGTAGGCAGCTTCATCCCTGAGGAAGTTAGACAAATGATTTGTTGTCATACAGAGGAATTACCCTTGCCTTGAGATCAAAGAGAAAGCAGATGAGTACAGGGCTTGCAGAGAGAAGACCAAACTTACTGTGAAAGACATCTCAAGACTAAGGGTTGAAAGGATAAATTTTGAGCCCTAGAGAAACTTCCCTAACAGCATACTATCTGTCCTGACCTTGCCACTGAACAATGTGCTTTTCACAGAAAACTCAGAGGAGATCTGGATGCTAGCCATACACCATCACCATTTATTTACTATAGGATTTTGACTAAATTATCTAACCTCTCCTGAACCTTAAAGAACATATCTGAATCCCACTGATTCTTCTCTCAGATAAACACTAGAGATGTGTGTTTGGGTTAAGAAATCCATATTCCTAGTTGGGAAATAGGACTCCAGGAGAGAATAGGTTCATCATTACAGGGCTAGTGGAGCCTCCTGGGGTATTAGTTCTCTAGGCTTGCATTAACAAAGGATACAAACTAAGTGACTGAAACCACAGAAGCTATTGTCTCACGGTCTGGAGGCCAGAAGTCCGAGATCAAGGTGTTGCAGGGATGTTTGCTCCTGAGGACTGTGAGGGAGAATGTGTTTCGGGCCTCTCCCCTAACCTCTGGGGGCTTGCTGGCGATCTGTGGCACTCCTTGGTTTATAGATTAATTACCCTGATCTCTGCCTTTATCTCACATGGCATTCTCCCCATGTGCGCGTCTTTGTGGTTGATGTTTCCTTATTTATAAAGACACCAGTCATACTGGTTTAGAGCCCACCCTGAGAACTTCACTTTAATTTGATTACCTCTGTAAAGACCTTATCTCCAAACAAGCTCACATTCTGAGAAACAGGGAGCCAGGGCTTCAACATATCATCTTTGGGGAACACAATTCAAGCCATGACACCCAAGTCGGCTGGGATATGCTATTTGAACCTGCAGGACCTTAGAGTCTGAGTGTCCCTGGAAACAGCAAACCCCACCGATGCCTATCCTGATGTCTCACAGAGACTAATTCAGACTCCTTATTCCATCTTGGCCTGAAACTTCTAGAGAAAGAGTCCCATCACTTGTCCTGACAGTCCTTACCAGCCTGGACCCCTGCTGGGCCTCCCCCATCTGCGGCCTCAAACTCCAGTACCACCCTCATCACTCACCCTTGTCCCCCACTCACTCCACAAGCATCTCCTCCGGGCTGAGCCCCGCTGCTTCACTGCCAAATCCTGGTCGTCTCCAGAGTTTCTTCCACCAAAGAGACCCAGACATTGAATTTAAGGAGCTTATTTGGGGTTGTTTTTGTTTTTGTTTTCTGGGTTTTTTGTTTTAGTTTTTCCTTTCCAAAAGGAAAGACACAATATCTGAATGACAAATGTGTCCATCCCCTTGCTTAGGTATTTCAAAGGGAAAAACAACAACAACAATCCTCACAAAGCAGGAAGCAATAACCACTTAACAATTCAGCGGCTGTCTTGGTTCACATGCCTCCCTCCTAGTGAATTCTTCCATACTAACAACTGCTTTGGGCACCATAAATTATATACCTGTTTTGACTAAAAGGAGTTGCATGATGAGTGGTGGGGCTTATCAAAATCGAGTCCACATTGCAGGTGCTGTCAGTATGACAGACAGAAAGGCACAGCGTAATCCCGATGACTTCCCAGTGAAATATAGACAGAGGCTTAACCTGATCCCTGAAGGAATGACAAGGAAAATAAGGTGAAAGACCAATTAGCCTCTTTCGATATAATCTGAAACTTATTGGCTGGCTATTTTTACTCTTTCCACTCCCTGACTCACCAGGTAGCAGCCAGGAGGTGACAGAAACCAATGCTTTCTCTTCAGAGCCATCTGATAATTTTTGGTGGAAAAGCTACCTGACTTTTACTGGACTAAAAAGTGTGTCATATCAGCCTTACCCACAGCCTTCTTTTCCTTTTAGAGAGGTGAGAAAGACAACACATGTGCACCTGTTTTGCTAAGTGCAAGGAAGAAGGGATGTGGAGAGAAGCGGCAATTCTCTCAAATGTTATCCATCAGTTGCTGCGTGCCTGCTTTGTGTTCACCCCTTGCTAGGCATTGTAGAAGAGACAAGAAAAGAAAAGTCATATTCTATGGCCTCTCAAAATCTAGTGGAGAGGAGTAAATAGATAAAACTCTGCTGTAGAAAGAGGAAGTCGTAATGATGCTGCTGGTTTTCATGTGTGATGAAATTGCCTCTTCCTTTTTCACAGGTCAAGTATTACCTTTGGGGTTTTTATCCAGCTCTGGGGATGGGTGTGCACCAGATACCCATCTTCCTGGAGTCTTTCATTTGGCATCCTTTGTGACCAATGGGATATAGTTGAAAAGAAACTAAGCAAGGTTTAGAGCAGCATGTGTGGTGGTACTTAGGGTTGAGATGAGGAATACACAACCATCTGGCTTGAGCCACACAGTTATGTGTGGTGAGGTGACGTGCCCATAATGGGAAGTTGACCAAAGGTCAGTGTGACAGAAGCTGGAAGAAGATTATGAAGGGTGAGGGAGTCAGTAATTCTAGAAGAAAGTTTCCTCCATTTTCCTGGTGGTGATGTTTACAGTGCTCAAATGCACTATCCTGGCCACTGTAGCTATGTCTCCTAACTGAATCTCCCATATAATCTGTCCTGAGAGAGTTGATAAAGCCACCAAAGGCGTTTCACTTCTAGGACACGGATCAGTCACTGAAGGACCACAGCATCCAGGCAACCAGTCAATTCTCAAGAAATGGAGCAAGTACATTTAGGAGGCAAAACCCATGTTAATCACTTTGTCTGTTGTTTCTCCTCTGTTATCTTTGCCCACATATGCCATGTTCTCCCCAATCAACTTCAATTAAATTTATCATAACAAAGATTGACAATAATTATCATTAGTATAAAAAAACCTCTTTCTCTTCTCATAGTGCTTTTTTCTTTCTAAACCATTTTCACACACATTACTTAATTCAATCTTTATCATCTGCTGTATGCCCAGCCAGGGGCTAGGTACTGTGGGGGATGCAAGAAGCAAGGCTTTGCACACCACGGAGTGGCTAGTGCTATCTCTCACTTTGCTTTTCCTGGTCTTTGTGACTAAACCATCAGGCACAGATACCAGAGAAAGGACAGGGCTCCATTCCAGGTAGGAAAAAAATGGAAATCTGTCACTTTGCCCACCCAGAGCCTCCTGTTATCACTCTATCATAGTCCGTGACTGACCCAGTCCCTCTGACTGCTCCCAAACCCTAAGATTTTAGAGCTGCTATTTCAACTTTCTGGATGGCCCTGATGTCATCATTTCCAATCTTAACCACACCCTCTTCCTACGCACATATCCTCATAACTTCTCCAGATTCCTTTATGCTGCATTTTGGCTCTCTGCTGGGTTTGCAACTCCTCCCGATTTAGCAACATCTAAAAATTTAATTAGCAGGTGGTTGTCTCCCTCTTCCACATAATTAATGAAGATGTTAAAATAAAACTGGATTAAGAATTTATTACACTATAATTTGCAAATCATTGTCACAGTTACTATATAAGCTCTAACAAGGCAGGAGGGAGCAACTTGAGAGGAGCAAGGGTGGCTAAGGCACCATCATCCTCCCTCTAAGCCAAAGCCAGTATGGTACAGGGGAGAGAACTCAGGCTGAGAGATGGTAGCCAGGGTACTGGCTGAGAGTCTGTCACTAACTGGTAGAAACTCCCTCATCATAATCCATCCCTAAACCCCAAGGCACATGTTAAAGAACACCAAGAGAATCTCAGCTGAAATCACCAAGGGGCCAGGGAAGTTTTCCTCTGAGCTTGGAACAAATGCAGTGATCCATTAGAAAGGGAGGGCGTGTCCTTTATTTCTGTCTCTTGCCTGATTGCCCTGGCCAGAATTTCCAATACTATGTTGAACAGGAGTGGTGAGAGAGGTCATCCTTGTCTTGTGCCGGTTTTTAAAGGAAATGCTTCCAGCTTTTGCCCATTCAGTATATTAGATGTGGCTTTCTCATAAATAGCTCTTATTATTTTGAGATGTGTTCCATCAATACCTAGTTTATTGAATGTTTTTAGCATGAAGGGGTGTTGAATTTTATCAAAGGCCTTTTCGGGATCTATAAAGATAATCTTGTGGTTTTTGTCATTGGTTCTGTTTATGTGATGGATTACGTTTATTGATTTGCATATGTTGAACCAGCCTTGCATCTCAGGGATGAAGCTGACTTGATGGTGGTGGATAAGCTTTTTGATGTGTTGCTGGATTCAGTTTGACAGTTTTTTATTGAGGATTTTCACATCAATGTTCATCAGGGATATTGGCCTGTAATTTTCTTTTTGTTGTTGTTGTGTCTCTGCCAGGTTTTGGTATCAGGATGATGTTGGCCTCATAAAATGAGTTAGGGAGGAGTCCCTGTTTTATATTGTTTGGAATAGTTTCAGAAGGAATGGTACCAGCTCCTCTTTGTACCTCTGGTAGAATTTGGCTGTGAATCCAACTGGTCCTGGGCTTTTTTTAGTTGGTAGGCTATGAATTACTGCCTCAAATGCAGAACTTGTTATTGGTCTATTCAGGGATTTGACTTCTTCCTGGTTTAGTCTTGGGAGGGTGAATACATCCAGGAATTTATCAATTTCTTCTAGATTTTCTAGTTTATTTGTGTAGAGGTGTTTATAGTATTCTCTGGTGGTAGTTTGTATTTCTATGGGATCAGTGGTGATCCCCCCTTTATCATTTTGTGTTATATATATTTGATTCTTCTCTCTTTTCTTCTTTATTAGTATGGCTAGCAGTCTATCTATTTTGTTAATCTTTTCAAAGAACCAGCTCCTGGATTCATTGATTTTTTTGAAGGGTTTTTCATGTCTCTATCTCCTTCAGGTCTGCTCTGATCTTAGTTATTTCTTGTTTTCTGCTAGCTTTTGGATTTGTTTGCTTTTGCTTCTCTAGTTCTTTTAATTGTGACGTTAGGGTGTCAATTTTAGGAAGAAAGGAAGTTAAATTATCTCTGTTTGCAGATTACATGATTGTATATTTAGAAAACTCCATTGTTTAAGCCCCAAAACTCCTTAGGCTGATAAGCAACTTCAGCAAAGTCTCAGTATGCAAAATCAATGTGCAAAAATCACAAGCATTCCTATACACCAATAATAGACAAACAGAGAGACAAATCATGAGCAAACTGCCACTTACAATTGCTACAAAGAGAATAAAATACCTAGGAATAAACTTACAAGAGATGTGAAGGACCTCTTCAAGGAGAACTACAAACCACTGCTCAAAGAAATAAGAGAGAACACAAACAAATGGAAAAACATTCCATGCTCATGGATAGGAAGAGTCACTGTCATGAAAATGACCATACTGTCCAAAGTAATTTATTACTTTTAATAAATTTAATAGATTTAATGCTATTCCCATCAAGTTACCATTGACTTTCTTCACAGAATTAGAAAAAACTACTTTAATTTTCATATGGAACCAAAAAAGAGCCTGTATAGATAAGATAATCCTAAGCAAAAAGAACAAAGCCTGAAGCATCATGCTACCTGACTTCAAACTATATTACAAGGCTACAGTAACCAAAACAACATGGTACTGGTACCAAAACAGATATATAGACCAATGGAACAGAACAGAGTCCTCAGAAATAACACCACACATCTACAATCATATGATCTTTGACAAACCTGACAAAAACAAACAATGGGGAAAGGATTCCCTATTTAATAAATGGTGTTGGGAAAACTGGCTAGCCATATGCAGAAAACTGAAACTGGACCCCTTCCTTACACCTTATACAAAAATTAGCTCAAGATGGATTAAAGACTTAAATGTAAGATCTAAAACCATAAAAACCCTAGAAAACCTAGACAATACCATTCAGGATGTAGGCATGGGCAAAGACTTCATGACTAAAATATCAAAAGCAATAGCAAACAAAAGTCAAAATTGATAAATGGGATCTAATTAAACTAAAGAGCTTCTGCATGGCAAAAGAAACTATCATCAGAGTGAACAGGCAATCTACAGAATGGGAGAAAATTTTTGCAATATATCCATCTGACAAAGGGCTAATATCCAGAATCTACAAGGAGCTTAAACAATTTTACAGGAAAAACACAAACAACCCCATTAAAAAGTGGGTGAAGAATATGAACAGACACTTTTCAAAAGAAGACATTTATGCAGTCAACAAACATATGAAGAAAAACTTACCATCACTGGTCATTAAAGAAATGCAAATCAAAACCACAATGAGATACCATCTCACACCAGTTAGAATGGTGATCATTAAAACGTTACGAAACAATAGATGCTAGAGAGGATGTGGAGAAATAGGAACACTTTTACACTGTTGGTGGAAGTGTAAATTAGTTCAACGACTATGGAAGACAGTGTGGCAATTTCTCAAGGATCTAGAACTAGAAATACCATTTGACCCAGTGATCCCATTACTGAATATATACCCAAAGGATTATAAATCATTCTACTATAAAGACAGATGCACATGTACATTTATTGCAGCACTATTCACAATAGCAAAGACATGGAAACAACCAAAATGCCCATCAATGTTAGACTGGATAAAGAAAATGTGCCACATATACACCATGTAATACTATGCAACCACAAAAAAGAAAGAGTTCATGTCCTTTGCAGGGGCATGGATGAAGCTGGAAACCATCATTCTCAGCAAACTAACACAGGAACAGAAATCCAGACACTGTACGTTCTCACTCATAAGTGGGAGTTGAACAATGAGAACATATGGGCACAGTGGGGGGAACATCACACACCGGGACCTGTTGGGGGATGCGGGGTAAGGGAAGGGATAGCATTAGGAGAAACACCTAATGTAGATAACAGGTTGATGGTTGCAGCAAACCACCATGCACATGTATACGTATGTAACAAACCTGCATGTTCTGCACATGTATCCCAGAATTTAAAGTATAATTTTTAAAAAAAAGAGAAAAAAAGAACAAGAAGAAGAAAGGGAGGAAATAAAGGATGTAGTGGGGCAACATGTATCTTTTACTGAATATTGTGTCACTAGTAAGAACAAGGTTTTCTTGGAGACCAAACAAAATAGTGATAAGTCAAATCATTTGACCCAGGAAGTCTTCTTTCTAAATATCTATTCTTGGCTAGTAAAAACAGCCAACTCTAGACAGAAATGTTTAATCATAAGAAAGGAGAGTTTCTAACATTTAAAAATAATAGATCATGGGGAAAATCCTATACCTTATTTTATCTCAGGTCATTCCCAACTAATCTCACTATCACTACTTTTAACTTCTACTGGCCTTGGCCTGACTCCAGTTACTATTGTTTCTTCTGACATGGCCTCTCTCAAGTATATCTCTTACCTTGATTTTTCTCTTCTTTTCTTTGACTTTCATGACCTCACACCCTCATCTAGCCCCTCCTTCAGCCTAGCCCTTCCCGGGGCTACATGGCTCATATCCTTCCAGCAATAATAAACAAGACCCCTGCATCAGTTCGTTTCCACACTGCTGATAAAGACATACTTGAGACTGGGCAATTTACAAAAGAAAGAGGTTTAATTTTACTTACAGTTCCACGTGGCTGGGGAGGCCTCACAATCATGGCAGAAGCCAAGGAGAAGCAAATCACATCTTACATGGCTGGCAGCAGGCAAAGAGAGCTTGTGCAGGGCAACTCCCATCTTTAAAACCATCAGATCTCATGAGACCCATTCACTATCACCAAAACAGCACAAAAAACACCTGCACCCATAATTCAATCATCTCTCACCACCAGGTTCCTCCCACAACACATGGGAATTGTGGGACTTATAATTCAAGATGAGATTTGGGTGGAGACACAGCCAAACTATATCAACCCCTCACCTGTTGCAACAAACAAGCCAACCCCACCTCTGGCTCCTGAGATATGCTGGTGCAGGCAACTCTGCTGTGTCTTTCACATTGGAGCTGCCATCTGCTCTAAGGCCATGCCTACCCAGCAAGGCCAGAGAGCAAGCTTTGGAACAGGATTAAATAACTTTATGGTGGACAGACATAAAATGGATTATTGAATGATTATTAGTGTGTTTAGGAGAACACTCTTAGCTTCATAGAGCAAATATTAAAGAAGTCACTATACCTGTGAAACCTTTTCAAGAAAACAAATGTTGAAAAATAGAATTCCTAAATCTAATTTGATTCAAAAGTCATTTTGTTATGTCCAACACATGATTTGGCATATCATGCAGGACTTGACTGACTTGCTGGCCCCATATTGCAAATTCCAGGTCAAGTTTGGTACCAAATACATTAATTTTAAAATTTGAGCTCCTATAATTCTTTATCTCAATGTATTGTAAAAAAGAAGCCTGTTTTGTTGAAAAAAGAAAAAAGAAATAAAAGACAAAGTAGTGATTCACGCAAGGGAATACCTTGAAATGGGTATAATTTATAAAACAAAATACCCTTAATATGACAGCAGTCAATTTAGCCTGATATAAAAGAGGGTCTGTGTTTTCTTTCATTTATATTTTTATGATACGTAATGTCTTTATAATTTCACCACTCCACAGCAAAACTGCCAACCGCTGAGTGCCTAAATAAGTAGCATGTGAAGAAAATGAATGAATTGCTAAATGTCCCATTATGTCCACAGAGACTATCCTTTTATTTGGAGTCAGGAATCTTAAATTGAGACGACAAATGAATGGTTTTCACTCCAATGGAGGGAGAGTTTTGGCAACTTTATTATGCTCAGCAGTTGAATTGGAATAAGGGGAAATATAGAGAGAAATGAAGTTTTAAAAAAATAATAAGTGTTGTTGGTGTTGGGTTCTGGCTCTGAATGTCAGTTCATCTGTGAGACAGAGTGATGGGGACTGTAGGGGGCATAACACATGCATAAAAGCTCCAGGGAGATGGAGCAGAGGGCCTGTCACTGTTGTGATTTCTTCTGCACAAAGAAGCTATTTGAAGAATCTTAACAAGTTGCAACGTGTTCGGCCCAACACATTAGGGCTGACATCAAAAATGGAAAAGCAGAGAATCTGTTGAGCTGGTTAAAGGAAATCACAATAATCAGCAGCTCTTAAGGCACTTAACCACAGGCACCCAGCAAGTCCCAAGTCAAGGAATAAGAAACGGGCGGGGGGTGGTGGGGAAGGGGTGGTGATTGCAGCAACATCCAAGAGCTCATTGACCTTAAAAATCTACCCAATGTGCATCGGTGGAAAACAGGATAAATACTGTAGCAAATATAACACAACTACAGATCTGCGTACACTGAAGCAACAAAGGCTATGGAGATCCAATTTCACTGGCCCTCATTCACCCTCTTAAAGCTTCAACATTTAAAACTTCTATGCTTCATATTCCAGATCTCATCTCTCTTCATCTTACTATCTACAAATGTCCACAGAAACTTCCTCTCAGCACAGTGTTTTGTACCACAATTGATGATAGAGAAAGGATGGGCTCACTAGTGTGCTATAGTGGCCTCCAGATCAGGAGGCTGGCATTTTCTGGGTAAGACATTTAACCTACTGGTTGAGAATTAACTATGAGTACATTATCAAAATAGGGCAGATGTACTTAACCTCTGACCTATTGGAGTGATGAGATCATAATCCAGGGCGAACAGTTAGTAATCAAGTCAAATGTTTCACTCTCTGAGTGAGGTTGATCTGTACATTTGTTTTTTTTTTTTTTTTTTTTTTTTTTTTTTGAGATGGAGTCTCGCTCTGTCGCCCGGGCGGGAGTGCAGTGGCCAGATCTCGGCTCACTGCAAGCTCCGCCTCCCGGGTTCACGCCATTCTCCTGCCTCAGCCTCCCGTGTAGCTGGGACTACAGGCGCCCGCCACTTCGCCCGGCTATTTTTTTGTATTTTTTTTTTTAGTAGAGACGGGGTTTCACCGTGTTAGCCAGGATGGTCTTGATCTCCTGACCTCGTGATCCGCCCGTCTCGGCCTCCCAAAGTGCTGGGATTACAGGCTTGAGCCACCGCGCCCGGCGATCTGTACATTTGTATCTGTGTGAGAATATATGTGTCGTGCAACGTGCAGGCAGTCAGAGCAGAGTAGGAAGAGGCTTGCTCTCTGATACATTTTAGGGTCTATATTTTAAAGAAAAAGTTCATATCCTGATAGAGGGAAAAAGAAACTGAAATTCAGAAGGGTCACCTTTCATGCTAAATAGAGTAGCATTTTATTCCTTTAACTGGGAAAATCTGCTCTATGTGTACCAAATACAGTATTAAATTTCAACATAATGCATGTAACTATGAACACATGCTTTGAAGCTTGAACACTGTTCCTTTAAGACAAAATAATCATTGGACAGTCTGTTCCTGATATGGTTTGGATCTGTGTCCCCGCCCAAATCTCATGTTGGATTGTAATCCCCAATGGTAGAGGTGGAGCCTGGTGTGAGGTGACTAAATCACGGGGGCAGTTTCACACAAAAGGTTTAGCACCATCCTACTTGGTACTGTCCTCACAATAATAATAGTGAGAGAATTCTCATGAGATCTGATCATTTAAAAGTGTGTAGCACCTCCCCCCAACCCCCCTGCTCCTACTCTGGCTATGTGATGTTCATACTCCCACTTCGCCTTCCACCATGATTGTAAGTTTCCTGACGCCTCCCAAAAGCTAAGCAGATGCCAGCATCATGCTTCCTTATAGCCTGCAGAACTATGAGCCAATTATACCTCATTTCTTCATAAATTATCCAGTTTCAGGTATTTCTTTATAGCAATGTGAGAATGGACTAATATAGTTCCTCTCTGGCCTCAGTTTTATCATCACAGGAACAAACAGCTTAGATTATATAATTTTTAAATTCCAATCCAGTCTCATGGTGTATCATCTTTAACAATATTAATAACAATGTCACAACTATACCATAATGGCATATCACCAACAACAACTTTGTCAACAACTATTTGCTAAATGCTTAAGAGGCACCAGTGTGCTGAGTGGTTTATGTACTTTAACTTTTATTGAATCCTCACAATAATTTGTTAATAAAAGAATAACTATTCTCATTTTTATAGATGAAGACAAATAAATTTTCTAATATTACATAGTTTTGGGGTGGCAATATTAAAATTCTAACTTAAATCTAACCCCACAACCTGTGTTCTTAATTTTTAAAAAAAACAATACTGTATATTTCAGTTTTACCTAGCATAGAGGGAGGGGGAGACAGGCTACAAGAGACTGAAAAGCAGAAATGTTTTCAGTAAGTGTTTACAATATTATTGAAGAGAAAAGAGCCACATGGGAAAGAGATAACCATACAGTATAGTATGTGTGTAAGTGCCAGATTAAATAGATCGGTCAATAAGAACTACAGGACTTAGAGAAGGGAAAATCAGTATTAGTTAGATACTAGCAACAAGCCTAGCTAGAAAGGGCTTCGTGTCATTGGACTTTCAAACGGAGAGAAAACAAGCCAGACAGAAAGGCTAGGTCAAAGCTTTTTGGTGGGGAAAAGTGCATTAGCAGAAGCAAGCACTGGGATTGTTGTAGTATGAACAAAAGACAATGAAGAGAGAAGCTTGCGTTTTCTAGTCTGAAGAAAACATGTAAACCTTCATATTTTGCAAAACTAAGTTAATACATTTTCCTTAAATAGAGAAGACTTCAGAGACAGCACATTTTTGTAGCTAATGGTTAAGTCATTCGTTGTTGCAAAATATGATCAGCATTTCTGGACATACAGTATTATGGCAGATAATACTTTCAACGCATATACAAGGATCAACCCTGGACTCTTGTTAAAGATGCAGAAAAGTGGTTCTCAGCACAGACCCACTGAGTCAGAATTTCTATTAATGAACCCAGGAATTTGCACAAACAAATGCTTCTCAAATTATTGTTAAAAATGTTATTGCAGTATAGTTTTCACACATTAAAATGCACAGATTTTAAGTATTTAGCATGATACATTTTGACAAATATATACATCCCTGTAACCTTTATCCCAACTAAGATACAGAACACTCCTGTCACCCCAGAAAGTTTTTTGTACCCCTTCTATATTTTTGATATTTGGCCCTCCAAACCTCATGTTGAAATTTTATCCCTAGTTTTGTAGGTGGGGCCTACTGGGAGGTATTTGGATCACAGGGCAAATCCCTCATGAATAACTTGGTGCAGTCCTTGCCGTATTGAATTAATTGCTCTATGAGTTCCCATGAGAGATCCCCCAAGAACTGGTTGCTGATTGTTTAAAAGAGTCTGGCACCTCTCTCTTCTCCTTTCTCTCTCTCTCTATCTCTCTGTCTTCCTGCTATTGCCATGTGATACACTCCCTTTTGCCTTGGGTGGAAGCAGTATGAGGCCCTCACCAGATGCAGATGCTGGCATCATGCTTCTTGTACAGACTGCAGAACCTGAGTGAAATAAATCCCTTTCTTTATAAATGACTCAGCCTCAAGTATTCCTTTATAGCAACACAAGTGGACTAAAACAGCCCCTTTGCCGTCAGTCCCCTACTGCTCCAGGAAACTGTTGATCTGATTTTCAATCTCTGAAGATGAGTTTTGTCTGTTCTAGAGCTTCCTATAACTGAAATCACACAGAGTATACTTTTTTGTGCCTGACTTCACAACATAAAGTCTATGAGAGTCACCGCTGCTGTTGTGGCTTCAGCAATTTGTTGATTTTTGTTGCTGAGTAGTATGTCATTTTATGAATATGCCATGATTTGTTCTTCCATAGTCTTGTTAAAACACATTTGGGTGGTTTCCAGTTTTTCATTCTTGTGACAAACATATAAGTCATTTTATAGACAAACAGTTTTTGTCTTGGATAAATAATTAGGAGTGAAATCGCTGCGTAATAGCATAGGTGTATGTTTTAGCTTTAAAATAAATAACCAATCAGTTTTGTCAAGTGATTGTGCCATTCTATTGTCCCACTAGCAATGTATGAAAGTTTTAGTTGCTCCACATCCTCACTTGACACTGTCAAGCTTTTTAATTTCACCTACTCATGACCAACTTTTTTTAATGGTTAGTGCTTTTGTGTCAATGTGGTACAAAAATTTTCAGTATTTTAATTCTAGTTCATTGAAAATATTTTTCTAATTTCTTTTAAAATCTCTTCTTTGACCCATGGGTAATTTAGAAATTCTTTTTTTAATTTCCAAATATTTGGTCATTTTTCTATATATCTTATTCTTAATTTCATTGTGGTCAGAAGACATATTTTATAAGATTTTAATTTCTTGACATTTACGAGATGTATTTTAGTGAAGAATTCATTATTTTTCTTGTGGGATGTTCCATATGCACTCAAAAAGAATTTGTATTCTACAGTTGGGTGTGGTGTTCTGTTAATGTCAATTATGGCAAGTTGTTGAATAGTGGTGTTTAGATTTTCTATATTCTAAATGATTATTTGACTTATTTGTTCTATTAACTAATGAGAGGTAATTAATACCTCTCAGTATCTAATACCTTTCAGTGTTAAGAGAATAGTTAATATTCTATCATAAAGGATTAGAGTTAATATAGCCTACTGAGAGGATTTATTGACACTGCATCTCTAATTGTGTTATAGATAGATGATAGATTTCCATCCTTTTATATCCATTCTGTTTACATTGTCTCTTATAGACAGTATATATTTTACTTTTATAGCCAGTCTGACAATCTCAGCCTTGTAATTTGCATGTTTAGTTCATTTATATTTAAAGTAATTATGTATATGGTTTGGGCTAAATATATCACCTTACTATATATTTTCTATGTATTTATCTGGGTACTTTTTGGATATTTATTTTCGGAGTTAATTGAATAGTTTTGGTATTACTATTTGTTAATAGTTTTGGTATATATCAAAGAAAATTTGGTGTATTTTCTTTTTTCTATTGGATTTTTAACTATGCTGCTTTTATTTTTTTCTTTGTTATTCTAGAAATAATAATATGTATTCTTAATTTATTAGAGTATCCTTACAATTAATATTTTCTCAGTTCACACTTTACACTATCAACTTCATAAATGTAAAAATCTCAAATCAGTTAATACTAATGAGCTCCACCAACTTTTATAGAATCGTTGTCTTATATTTTACCTCTACATAGGTTTTAAGCAAACCTTCTAATGTCATTTTTGCTTTAACAAGACATTACTCCTATAAAGAAAGTAAAAGAAGAAAAACTAAAAGTAAGTGTGTTTTATTGTTTTTTGGGTTTTTTTTTTTTTTTTTTTTTTTTGAGATGGAGTTTTGCTCTTGTTACCTAGACTAGAGTGTGATGCTGCAATCTCGGCTCACTGCAACCTCCACCTCCCGGGTTCAAGCAATTCTCCTGCCTCAGCCTCTCGAGTAGCTGGGATTACAGTCATGTACCACCTCACCTGGCTAATTTTTAGTAGAGACGGGGTTTCTCCATGTTGGTCAGGTTGGTCTCAATCTCCTGACTTCAAGTGATCCACCTACGTCAGCCTCCCAAAGTGCTGGGATTGCAGGGATGAGCCACCACATCTGGCCGGTAAGTTTTTATATTAACTTACTATTTACCATTTTTAGTGCTTTTCATCTCTTCTTGTAGAATTAGATTTTCACTTGATATCATTTTCCTTCATTGTGATAACTTTTTTTTGAGTATTTCTTATAGTTCAGGTCTGCCAGCAACACATTTTCTCAGCTTTTATTCATAAAATGCAATTTTAAACAATACTGTCATTGCATATAGATTCTCCGTTAGTAGGTTTTTTGTTTGTCTTTTCTTTCAGCACTTTAAATAGCCATTCCATTGTCTTCTGGCCTTCATTGTTTCTGATGAAATATCAACCATCTTTCATATTGTTCTACTGTGTGTAATGTGTTGTTTTTCTCCCAGCAGCTTTTAATATATTCTCTATATCTCTTTATCTTCAGTTTTCATCAGTTTGATTATGATATTCCTAAATATGGTATTTTTTGTATTTATTATCCTGCAGCCTTTTGTTACAAGTGTGAATTACTGATTCCTATCCCAAATCCATTGTATCAGAGTCACAGTGTAAGAAAGTTCCAAATGTCTAAATACTCCCAAAATTATCTTTACTGATACTTAAATTTAGATAATCACTAAGTTATAGGCATAAAACTCATCTCTAGCCTGAAGAAATTTAGAATATTTAATAAATTAAGATATGTACTCAAAAATATATAATATCATTAGGATACAAAAATATTCCATATCAGTAGAGATGATTTGCCATGAAAGTTCAGAAAATAAAGAAGAAATCTACATGGTAAGAAAGAAAAGCTTATTGAAAGGCATATCATTTAAGTAGAATCTTAAAATATAAGTGACATTTTCATTTGGAGAGTTGGAGGGGAGTTGAACATTTCTAAATTTTATCATAAAGAATAATTTCACTATTCCAAAGCTAATCTTAAGACCTTTATCAGAGATGGAAAATAAGGGCTCTCAGCCAACCTAAGGGAATATTTCTGACAGACTTAAAATTAAGGTCTCCAATCTTTCAACCTTTAATACAGAATTGTACCCCCCTCTTCCCACCCTTCACCCCCCCATACACACATTGATAATCCTTTACCAAGCAGAAAAAGAGAGCTGGAATGCTTTCCAACTCACTAACAAAATGCAATGGCTTCTTATTTTTTTTAATGCAACATAACCTGGATGTCAGGTTGCATTAAGATTCCTTGGGTTACGATGACATAAATAGTTCAACATAATGAAACATGACACTGAGAAATATGGGCATTGATCTGTGCCACTAATTTAAAGATGCACTGGGTTTTGCCTTGATCTGTTTTTATGTCCTCAACAAGGAAATGACACATGGATAATGGGTATTGTCTGCTTTGTTGTTCCCAGGACAGGCTGCAAAGAAAAGTTTTTTCATTATTGACATATCCATCGTATTGACAAAAGGGTTATCATATTCTCTTTCTCGTGGACTCTTGTCAAATGATCATAACTTACAGAAACAAGAACAGAATCATTCTAAAGACAGTCTTCAAGAAAATACAAATACATTCCAACCCTATCTTCCTCACACTTCAGTCTGCATTTGAACTAAAATTCAATCTTATTTATGCAATCAATAAACTACGGGCTAGGTAATATGTTGGGGTTAGGAATAAAATGACTAAGATCCTTACTTCATAGTCTTATCCAGTGTTTATCAAAATGTATTTTGCAGAGATGTTACTAGGTGTAGCCCTAAAAACTAGATGTTTTGGAAACACAGAGTTAAACACATAACAAGGATTGGGGATCAAAAGTAGAAATTAAACTGATTGAGAATTGCCTGTCCCTTCTATATTGGAGCAGTACAGTCACAGACCTCTGCTGTGTGGGAACTGGAACTGAGTTATAAAATCTGGGAGCTGTCAAGTACTTTTCTATTTATGAAATGAAGATTAAATATTCCACCCATCAGCCTGGAATAACAGCAAATAATCAGGTTTCAGCTGCTATTTATTGAGGCTATGGCTGTGGTCACTAAAAAGTTGTCAGAGACTGCTCTAACAAGGAGTTGGCAAACCTGCTCCAAATACAGGTATGAATTCCAAATTTGTAAATATAGCATAGAGACCCCAAATTGGGACCAAACATAATATTGATTCATAAATAGTGATGCCCCAGAGTGGCAAAATAATCATCTGTCATAAAGAGCTTTATAACAGTCCAGAAACTGATGAATTCCTATAGCAAACAGACTCTACCAACTATAGACAACAATAATAATAAACTACAAGCCATTTCAGGAGATAATTCTTCATGAGAGAAAATGAACACAAATAGCAACAATAACCAAAGAAGAAAATAATGTTTAAAACTCTTAAGGAGACTTTAAAATAAGTATATTAAAATAGCTTTATAAATCCACAGCTGGGCATGGGGGCTCATGCCTATAATCCCAGCACTTTGGGAGGCCAAGGCAGGTAGATCACTTGAGGTCAGGAGTTTGAGACCAGCCTGGTCAACATGGTGAAACCCCATCTCTACTGAAAATACAAAAATCAGCCAGATGTGATGGTGAACACCTGTAATCCCAGCTACTTGGGAGGCTGAGGAGGGAGAATAGCTTGAACCCAAGAGGCAGAAGTTGCAGTGAGCTGAGATCACACCACTGTACACTGCACTCCAGGCTCGGCAACAGAGTGAGACTCTGTCTCAAAAAATAAATAAATAAAAATAAATCCAAGTTATCAGTATTTTCCTCAATGTGAGTGCATTCCGTGTTGTGTTTAACAAATGTTTGCTTATTCCAAGGCCATACATGTAGTTTCCATTGTTTTCTTCTACAAACTTATTTTAAAGTTCATATATAAAAAGGTAGTACAGGGTAGGTGAAGGTGTTTGTAATACATATACTGACAGAAACCTCCTGTCTAGAATATATTAAAAACTCCTGCAAATCGGTAAGAAAAAGGGAGACATTCCAATAAAACAATAGACAAACGATTTGAACAGGTACTTCACAAAAAAGGATATGAAAATGGCCAATGAGTGTTAGAAACAGTATTCAACAATGTTAGTTATTGTGGAAATAAAAATTAAAACCACTATAGGATACTACTACACACCCCACAGGATATCTAAAATTATAAAGGCTCTCAATATGACGGGTTAGCAAGGATGTAAAGGAACTAGAATTCTTATTTGTTGATGGATTTAATTGCAAATCATTATAACCACTTATAAAAATGTGTTGGCAGTATCCATTAAAGCTAAACACATGCATAACTTATGACCCAGCAATCCAACTAATGGATATATATATACTCAATTAAAATGAATGTTTATGTCTATCTAAGATATACAGAATGTTCATCACAGCTTTATTCATGGTTATCAAACTGGGAACAACCAAAATACTAATTAACAGTAAAATGGATAGAGAAATTGTGGTATATCCACACAATAAAATACTACATAGCAATGAAATTTTAAAAAGCTAACTGCCTCACAGCATGACCTAAATTTCACAGACATTATATTGATCCAAAGAAGCCAGACATCCCCCTGATATGACACACTGCAACACTGCAGAAGGGAACAACAAGTCTGCTGCATTGTATTTGTTTTCTTTGTGTATTAAAAAAATTCCCAGTCTTAGTGGCTTAAAACAGTATATATTATCTCACAGATTATTGAATCAGAGGTCTTATTGTATTTTAACTGGGTTCTCTGCAAAGCTGTAATCAAAGTACTGGCCAAAAATTGATTTTCATAGAGAGGTTCAACTGGTAATGGATCTACTTTTAAGCTCACTCCAGTTGAAAAAATCCATTACCTTGCAGCTCTAAGACTGAAGTTCCCAGCTTCTCGTGGGCTGTTGGCCAGAGGACACTCTCAACTAGAGGCTGCGTGCAGTTTCTCTTCACATAGCACTCGTCATAGGTCCTATCACAACATGGCAGCTTGAGTCTTCAAAGCCAGCAAGGGAGAAAGACTGAGTCTGCTAGCAAGATGGAGTTTTATGTAATGTAACATACTCAAAGGAGTTACATCCTATCACCTTTGCCACAGTCTGTTGGCTAGGAGCAAGCTACTGGTCTTACCCACACTCGAGTAAGTAATTACACAAAGCATGAACACCAAAACGCAGGGATCATGGGTGCTACCTTAGAGTCTGTCTGCCACAGACAATAATGCATAACCTCAATCTAATTATGAGAAAATATCTGGCAAATGTAATCTGAGGGAAATTTGACAAAATAACTAGCTGGCTTCAAAAGTGTTGAAGTTATGACAGATGAGGAAGGACTGAGGAACTGTAATAGATAGAAGGAGACTGTGGAGACGTGACAACTAAATGTAATGCTGATCTTAGTTTTGGTCCTGGAACAGCCAAAAGGCATTAGTGGAAAACACTAAATTCAAGCAAATTTGGTATTTTAGTTATTAGTACAAGGTTAATTTTTTAAATTTTGATAAATATACCAGGGTTATAGAAACTGTTGGCACAGAAAAAAAACTGAGTGAAGAGTATACGAGAACTTTCTTTGCTATTCTTGCAACAATTCTGTAAGTCTAAATTTATCTAAAAATAAACAAAAACATGCTAAAGAAGCAGCCAGGCAAAAGTAACATAAACTCAAGTTTCTATATATGGAATTCCAAAAATAGGCAAAAGTATTCTATAGCTATAGAGGACCCTTTGGGGAGATATTGACTAAGAAGTCACTTGAAGGAGCCTTATGTGGTACTGGAAGTGTTTTATATGTTTTTTGAGTGGTGTTAATGTAATATATATATATATGAAACAGAGTCAAACTGTTAAACTCAACATAGAGTGATAATTCATCTGAATGCAATGTTAAAATAGAGATGGGAAATATGAAACAAAAGAGAGGTGAAGGACGGAATGAAAAGGTCCATCTATATCTAATAGGAGTTTCAGAAGTAAATTTAGAAATTTTGGGGGCAGTAGTACTTGAAGATATAATATCTGAGACAGTTACATAATTTAATAAAGAGGTATCTTTCATCTGAAAGAGCACATTGAGTTTTAAATATAGTAGATTAAATCAATACCAAGTTCCAGTGTAATAAAATAATGGAGTATCAGAGACCAAAAAGGAAATCTTAAAAATTACCAGAATTAAAATTCTCATTGTTGGAGTGGGATTTTACAGATAAGCAAGGGGACAGTAGAATGATCCATGCAGTAATGGATTAGAGTTGGAAACACAGTACATGTGTAGCTTAATTTTGATACAGATGGTCACATAAAGAAATATTTTTGGTCACATAAATAAATATTTGTTGGTATCTGTATATACAGGATTGGTATACACACATACATTTCTTTGCTGTCAGTTCAGAGAGCGTACATGAAACAAGCAGCAAGCTACTAGTGTCTAAATCTTGGTCTCTAATGCCTTTATCTCACAAGAAAGACTTTTTGGAGAAATGGATGACTCTAGAATTGGCAGAAAGTGTACAAGATGAGCCCAAAACATCTTGTAATGTTAGAATGTAAGGCGGAAAAATGATGAGGATATGGCAAAGAAGCTCAGAAGTCAACAGAAAGAGTTCCCAGTGATCAAAGCTGGAACAATTTGAGAAAACAAAATAAATAAAGTGGTAGAGAATTATAACCCAAAGTGTAAATATTAATTCATGTTTATTATAAATACTAATATAAATAATTAGATACATTAATATAAGAAAGAGAACAGACAAATCTCTAGTGCAGAAGACTTCCTAGTAATTTACATCCCACCCTCAAGGAAACACAGCATGACTCCCTATTCTTTAGAGGTGAGCTGCACACAGTGACTTCCTTCAAGTGAGTACAATATTGAAAGGGGGCAAAAAAAGCGTAACTTTATGATACATCTGAAAAAACCTCAGCCAGGTGATCGAGGTCAATATCAACAGTCAGAAATCATGTTGGGAGTGTACAACCTTGATATGATATGATGAAAATGGCACTTAACCTCTGTGATTTTTCTCCCCAAAACCCATATGCCCAGGTCTAGCATGAGAAAAAATTAGAAAATTTTCAGTAGTAAGACATCTTACAGAATATCTGACCAGTACTCTTCAAAACTGTCAAGATCATCCAAAAACAAGGGAAGTCTGAAAAACTGTCATAGTCAAGAGGAGCTTAAAGAAACATGATGACTAAATTGACTGTGTTATTATGGATGAGACCTTGGAACAGAAAAGGGACATTAAGTAAAATCTACAGAAATCTAAATAGACTATGAACTTTAATTACTAAAAATGTATCAATATTGGTTCATTCATTATAACGAATGTTCCATACTAATCTAAGATGTTAATAAAAGGAGAATGTGGGTGCAGGGTATTTGGAACTCTCTGCACTATATTCCCCACTTTTTGTCAATCCAAAACTATTCTAAAAAAAAATAAGTCTATTAAAAAGTACTATGTACAGAAGAATGCCAATTGGATTGACCAGAAACATAGCAACAACAGCTATTAGTGGTCATAGAAGACAGATTATATACAAAAGTCGTCATCGACTAAAGAAGTATATTGAAAACAAAAGGTGCAAAGTTTCTTACTCTCAGCAAAGACAATTACAAATATGGAAAGAGGATAAATAAGAATGAAGCCTGGAGTGCTGTATTGGAATTAGATATATCAATATAAATCCAGGGTTTTCAAGATGATGACAATTGACAAATAGAAATGAGAAAGAGAGAGAGAGAGATTTAAATGTGTGCGCATACCCACCCTCCTCTCCTCCATATACATACATATTCCTTAGCTTTGTCCACTTGAAGGACCTGAGAGAAGTGGCATCCCCAAAGCAATGAACGTACCTTGTTTTCTAAATGCCATTGCCCACTAAAATGAACCAGTGCTCCTTGTAGAACTGGCTGATTCCAGGGCTGCGATAGTAGAACATGAGATTGAAACATCTTATACTTTAAAGTAAGGAATGATGAGGATATGCTAAAGAAAAGAGTCCAATTTCCAAGGGTCATCCACTGGCCAAATCTGGGATAATTTCAAAATAAGTAATGATAGCATCTGATTATAACTCATTTAAATAAAATTAAGATGACATGAATATAAAAATATGACTGAATTAATTGAACATTTGTTGAGAAATATTTTTCTTTTGTTTTGTTTTCTTTCTTTACTTTACTTTTCTTTTTTTTTCTTTTCTCTTCCTTTTGAGGATGTGGGAGACAGGATCTCACTCTACCACCCAGCCTGGAGTGCAATGGCACAAATGTGGCTCACTATAACCTTGAACTCCTGGGCTCAAGCAATCCTCCCATCTTATCCTCCCAAAATGTTGAGATTACAGGCATGAGCCACGGCACTGGGCCATGGAGAAATATTTTTAGACTCAAAATAACTCTTACATGTCCATCAATGAAGGAATGAATAGAAAAAAGTGGTGTGTATATATGTGTGTGTGTGTGTGTATATATATACATATGTACACACACAATTGGTATATGTATATACACAAGTGATATATATACACACACTATATATACACACAAGTGTACAGACACCATATATATACATACACATATATATATATACACACACAAAATTGAATACTATTCAGCATTTATAAAGAAGAAATTCTTGTCATTTGCAATGACGTGAATAAACTGGAGGACATTATATTAAGTGAAATAAAATAGGCATAGAAAGGCAAATAACATGATCTCACTTATAGGTAGCCTCCAAAAAAGTCAAATTCATAGAAGCAGAGCATAGAATGCTGGTTACAGGGGAGTAGGAGGGTAAGGGGAGAGGGATTGAGGAGAGGTTTGTCAAAGGACACAGAGTTTCAGTTAGACAGGAGAAATAAATTTAAGAGATCTATTGTACAACATAGTGACTATAGATGATTAAAAATGTATTTATGCTTAAAAATTGCTAAGGGAGTAAAAATTTTAAGTGTTCTTACCACACACACACACACACACAAAAAAAACCTGGTAAGTAGATGAGGTAATACATATGCTAATTAGTTTGATTTAGTCATTCCACAATGCATACACATATCAAAACACCATGTTGTAGACTGTTAATACATACAATTATTATATTTCAATTTAAATAAAGAGTAATTTCACACAGCATATTAATAATTACAAAAAAAAAAAAACTTTATCGTGGAGAAGCTGGGCAGATGCCAGTCAAATGATTAAAGACATTTCCAGCGATGGCATGAATCAATATTGTGCCACCGGAGAAGATGCAATGAGTAGAAAGCAGTATTGCTTCTGTGACATTCCCGCCAAAGGTATAAAACTTAGATCTAATGATGAGGAAACACCCGACAAGCCCAAATGGAGGGACATGCTTCAAAATAGCTGGCTGTAATCTTCCGAAGTGCCAAGATAATGAAAGTCAAGAAAATAACTGCGGAACTCACCCAGTTTGAAGGAGACTAAACAGACATGACAACTAAATGCACATGATTCTGAGCTAATCCTTTGGCTATCAATGATAGCATAACGATAATTTTTGAAATGAGAGGGGGTATGATGATTAGCTGAAATGATGCATTAATGTTATTTTTCTGATTTTGATAGTTGTACAGTTATGTAGGAAAACATTCTAATTTTGAAGAAATACATGCTAAAATATTTAGGTATGATGGAACATTGTGTTGACAAATTTTTAAAAGCTCAAAGAAAAAAGTTCTTTTAATCATTTTATCAGAAGACACCTGCACTCATATATTTATTCGAGCACTTTTCACAATAGCAATTAATATAGTTTGGCTATGTCCCCATCCAAATCTCATCTCAAATTATAATTCGCATTGTAATCCCCTCCCTTCCCCTGCCACCGTGCCCAGGGAGGGACCTGGTGGGAGGTGATTAGATCATGGGGGCTGTTTCCCCTATGCTGTTCTCCTGATAGTGAGTGAGTTCTCATGAGATCTGGTTGTTTGCTAAGTGTCGGCCACTTCCCCCTTCTCTTTCTCCTGCTGCCTTGTAAAGAAGGTGTTTCCCCTTTGCCTTCCGCCATGATTGTAAGTTTCCTGAGGCCTCCCCAGCCATGCAGACCTGGGTCAATAAAGCCTCTTTCCTTTATAAATTATCCAGTCTCAGGAAGTATCTTTTTTTTTTTTTGAGATGGAGTCTCGCTCTGTAGCCCAGACTGGAGTGCAGTGGCGCGATCTCAGCTCCCCGCAAGCTCTGCCTCCCGGGTTCAGGCCATTCTCCTGCCTCAGCCTCCCAAGCAGCTGGGACTACCGGCACCCGCCACCACACCAGACTAATTTCTTTTTGTATTTTTAGTAGAGTCGGGGTTTCACCGTGTTAGCCAGGATGGTCTCGATCTCCCGACCTTGTGATCCTCCCACCTCAGCCTCCCAAAGTGCTGGGATTACAGGCGTGAGCCACTGTGCCCAGCCTTCAGGAAGTATCTTTATAGCAGAGTGAGAATAGACTAATACAGCAGTGTCATGGAATCAACCTGTGTCCATCAATGGTGAATTGGATAAAGAAAATCTAGTGTATATATACACCAGGTATACGACAGAGTCACAGTAAAGAATGAAATCATGCCTTTTGTAGCAATATGAATGGAGCTGTAGGCCATTATCATAAGTTAAATAGCTCAGAAACAGAAAATAAAATACCACATGTCCTCACTTATTAGTGGTAGCTAAACAATGACTACACACAGACATAAAGATGGAAATAATAGACACTGGGGACTCTAAAAGAGTGGAAGGTGGGAGGGAAGTGAAGACTGAAAAACTACCTGTTAGGTATTCACTATCTGGGTATGAGTTCACTTGAAGCTCAAGCCCTAGCATTACTAATACACCCATGTAACAACCCTCCATATGTACTCTCTAAATCTATAAAAAAATAAAATAAAATAAAAAGAGAATAGAAAAAGAAAAGAAAAATATTCTTTTGACTTTTAAGAAAAGAGGGAGCAATTTTTTTTTCTGCCAATGAATACAAGATTTTATTATAAGCAAACTCTCAGTGAGAAAGCTCTTAAAAGACAGACAATTGTATATCGGTAGGAGGAAGAGGTTCAGGAGAGGTTATGTTATCCCAAATCAACAAACCACCAAATAGCTCTCAGTGGATCACACCCCATGTTGGCCAGGGGTCACTAGAGCCCCACCCCAAATCCTCTTTACTTAGCAATCCCATTGCCCTGGTAGCAACGTCTCCTAAACCTTCAGCTTACCAGTGGCCCACTTAGATTTGCTCACATTTCATTGGCCAAATCAAGTCTGGCATCCAGGAGGGAGGAAAGCATAATTCTATGACAGGAAAGACAGTGAATGTTTTGAAAATAGTATATCCTCTACATCTTGATAGGAGTGGCATGCAAGAAAAATAGTAAGCACTTAATAAACTAAGCATATTCGTGCAATAAAAGTATAGATGGAAAATAATTTAGAAACTAAATTGAGGTTTTTAAAATAAGGCAGGAAATATAGGACAATTAAAAGTGGAAAACATGAATTTCAAAGATTCTAAGATCCTTGTACCTTTTTGTGTAAGAGTAAAGGCATTGATTAACTCAATTATTTTTAAGTAACTAGACAAATTACATGAAGCTATTAAAACAATAGAAATGTAATGTACACTTTCCTATTTCAGTTGAGAAAAAGGGGGAGAGAAAAAAAATCATGTCCAATCTAATATAAATCAGAATGGCAGATTAAAAAAATACAGAAGGAAACATAGCAAACTGAAAACACAAAATAAGATGGCAAAAATAAATTCAAATATTTAATGGTGATATTAAATGTAAATGGATTAAATATAACCATAAAAGACCTTTAAAGTAAATTTTTAAGAGATACATAATCCATCTACATGCTGTCTTTATAAAAAGATAGTCTTTTATAAAATGGTATAAAAAGTTGAATATAAAAGGATAGAGACATAACTAACATGCATACAGTTCAATATAAACACAATTCTAGTGATACTAATATCAGACTAAATACAATTAGGGCAAAGAGCACTGATAGACTCAAGAAGTATTTAAATGTGGAATAAATTACACACAAGATATGATCATGAACTTATCTGTACCTAGCTACATTTTCTTGAAATATATAAAGCAAATCAGGTAAAATTAGAAAGAAATAAATCACTCTAAAATCAGTGTAGGAAATTTTACAACTTTTTTAGAAACTAAAATTTCAAACAGACCAAAAAATCACTAAGATTAAAGACAATTTGTATAACAGAATAACAAACTTTATTAACTCCAATTTCAACAAAATAATAAAATTAATTATTTGCAAGGGTATATTGTAAATTTATAAAAATTGGCCATATAAAAGACTACAAGGCAAGCCTTAAAATCTTTCAAAATATTTACTGTCTTGCAGATTAAGTTCTTTAATTGGAATTTGATTTAGCTATGAAATATAAAACAAAATGTTAAAAAACTGAAAAGTGTGATCCTGAAAAAAATAATGAGTTGAGAGAAGGTATCAGAGACTTGTGGTCAAGATGGAGCAGTATTTTGATCATCTGTGTGCTCAAGAAGAAAACTAAAAAGATTTAGCTGAGGACAAATGCAATAAAAACATCTGTTGGGGCAAGAAATGGAACAGAATACAAGTAGTTATGAGTAAGCTGAAACCAAAGGTTTGTGCTTTCCCATCAGGCAGAGAAGGGCTATATGGTTTTCAAAGTCACTAGACAAAAGGGAAGTAGGGGTGCCCCACTCAAAACACGGGCCTGATACTTTAGCCAGCTTTGCTAAAGCTGTGGTGGAATGTGCTTGCTTGAGAATTAAGGCCAAAAAAAAGTAGCTTATAATTGCTGTCTTGGATCATGGCTAAAGCAATCTTCAAGCCAAAATAAGTGTAGGAACAGAAACAGCCTTTCAACCAGTAACAGAAACAAGATACCCACTGGCTAGCCAACTGAATCTGCAAGAACCTCAAAACAACTATGGAGAGAAGGGTAGGAACTACCAATCATGAAAGACCTTGACAACTGGGTGAGGACAACCCAGAGAAGTCAGTAAACAGGAAGGAGTGAAGAAGGAGAAGAGAGAGAATATGTGTGTATATATATGTATATACATATATATTAAGTATGTGTATATATGTATATATTAAATATATATGTGTATATATAAATATTGCTATAAATATAGATTTATAATTGTATGCATATATTATATATCAAAGAGATAGTATTTACAAAAACACATTATAAATCTATAAGAATTATAACATGGTATATCAAGGTGTAGATTCGTGTCTGCCAACTCTCTCCCTTCTTTAACCTTTTACCCTTCCCACCTTTCTTGGAGGAACTCCCTGAGGCCAGATTATGTGAAAAATTCAGAGATACTCCCAAGCACACATGTCTCTCCAGACTAAAGACTGGGCAGTTGATTCCAGGGACCTCTCCAACAGAGGTCGCTTTACAGCTGAGCAAAGATAGACCTTAATGATAAAATTAGGCTCTAGGAGGGAGAGGAAGGCCACCTGTATTATTTTCCTAGGGCTGCCATGACAAATTGCCACAAACTAGTGGCTTAAAGTAGAAAAACTGTATTTTTTCACAGTTGTGGAGGCCAGAAGTCCTGATCAAGGTGCAGGCATGATTGTGCTCCCTCTGAAGAATCCCAGGAAAAATATTTCCTTGCCTGTTCCTAATTTCTGTGGGTTGTTGCCAGTAATGTCTGGTATTTTTTGATGTGGTATCACTTCAATCTCTGACTCCATCCTCATGTAGCCTTCTTCCCTGTCTGTCTTCTCTGTGCCTAAATCTGCCTCTCCTTTCCCTCATAAAGATACTAGTCATTGGCATTCTTGGATACCAATCTTTGGATTAGGATGGGTGATAATCCAGTGGGATATCATCTTAAATTGATTACATCTGCAAAGACCCTGTTTCCAGACAAGGTTACATTTAATTAAGGTACTGGAGATTAGGACTTCAGCATACCTTTTGTGGGGATGCAGTTCAACCCATACTACTACCTGTGAACCAATACATGTTTTTATCCCTTTCTGTAGTTTTGGGGAAAGAAATTTAAAGTGCTGCCTTTTCCCTGATTTCCTCATATCTGGCAGAGATCCCCACCTAAACCTGATGTCTTATTAGGATAGCATCACTGTTTTAGGCCTCCTTGTTCCAGACCTTAGCTATGACTCAAAGAGTTCTCTATGTGCCATCAACACAGAAGTCAATATTTAAAGTGGAGGCTATCCTTTAAACTTGGTCAGGTAGGCTGCAACCTTTAACAAATGTTGTGTTGAAAGTTCTGCTCTAACTCTAGGATTCTCAGCAGTACCCTAGACTTCTCCAAAGTTCTTAATAAAAAATATTTGTAATTTTTTTTTTTTTTTTTTGAGACTCACTCTGTCGTCCAGCCTGGAGGGCAATGGTACAATCTCAGGTCATTGCAACCTTCGCCTTACAGGTTCAAGTGATTCTCCTGCCTCAGCCTCCTGACTAGCTGGACCTACAGGTTACCGCCACCATGCCTGGCTAATTTTTCTATTTTTAGTAGAGACAGGGTTTCACCATATTAGTCAGGCTGGTCTCGAACTCCTGACCTCAGGTGATCCACCCACCTCGGCCTCCCAAAGTGCTGGGATTACAGGCGTGAGCCACCACGCCTGGCCAACATTTGTAATTTTAAGTAATTGTAACATAGATTCAGGTGAAGTAACATAACAGGTGAAGTTTGTTTTATAAAATGTCTTACAAAGGCTTTGAACTAAATGTTTATGATGCCTAAAAGATACACAAAGCTATAACACCTCCTAATAAAAACAAGAAAATATGAAACAAAATTGTGCATGAGTGAAGCAAAAGCACAGAGATTATTTAAAAGAAAAATATCAAAAATCTTGAAAACAAAAATTTAGTTTTTGCTCCACCCTGGATATTAGTGAGCTGAAATTCATAAATTTGAAGATAACTCCAAGAAACAGTTTTGTTTTGTTTTTTTAATGTGGAAAAAGTAGTTGAGAGCCTAGAAAATAGGATGAGAAATTTCCGAGGAAAAACATGGGAAGGGTGGAGAAATTTGAGAAGATGCTATCTAAGAAATATGCAAAATGTAATAAAACAATTAGTCCTCAGATTTAAGAGAAACTTTTAAAAGAAAGTTAGAATATGGAACAATGCATGTATATATGCATATCTGTACACACACACACATACATAAGACAAAAACATACCACTTGGATTTGACAGCAGAAGTGATTACTGGCCTTAACAAGAGACGATTCGGAAAAATGATAGAAACAAAAGTCTGACTAGTTGGGGGAAATCAAGAGATTTGGAGAGGAGAAGAAGTGAACAGATTGATGTAGACAATTCTCTTCTATTTTCTTGGAAAGTCTGTTTTGGTTATATAAATAGTAAATGAGTTTATTACCCATGGACTTTCATCATAGAAATTATTAAGGTATTCACTTCAGCAAGAAGTACGTGTGCTTAGAGGTAAGACTCACGATGATGAGCACCGAAATGGATTTTACAAATGAGTAAATTTAATTAGCTGTGGAATGTAAATAAATGTAACATTTACTTTAAAACCTAAAAATAATTTTAAATTAATAAGTTAGAAGGGAGGGTTGTTCAATGAAGAAATATGTCATGCTAAAACTGACAGAATTTTGAGAACAAATGACTAATATATAATTATAGAGGAAATTTTAAAACAGATCTGTCAGGGACTGATATGTTAAAATGACAATAAATCTCTACCAATATGGAAGTTTTTAACAACAAATTAAATATACCTATCTGATGTGCTTTTGTCGATTTCTGCTTTGAAAATAAAGATTATATATTATTTTAATGTACATATAAAATATTTTTAATTCACTATATATAAATGAATATAAAGAAAGCAAGTATCAAATATCAGAAAGCAAGTATCAAACAATTTCAAACACTCAACCTTATGAAGGCCATGATCACTGACCAAACTGCCATTAAATTAAAAATTATCAGGAAGAAAGTAATAAAAAAAAAAGTTTGAATTGTTTTAATGGTTGCTAAATAACTTGTGAGTTAAGAAAGAAATCACAATGGAAATTATGTTTTAAAAAGTTACATTTAGCTGTAAAAGTATTAATTTAAAATTATAATGATTAAAAAATAAATGAATTAAGTTTCTCTGATAAGAAAAAGAATAAACCTAAAAAGTAGAAGGGAATAACAATGATAAAATCAGAAATTAATTAATCAACTAGTTGTACTTCATAATGTTTATAATTAAAAAGAAAAATCACAAAGAAGCAATACAGAGAATCAACAAAACAAAAAATGGTGTTGCTTTGAAAAACTTAATAAGAAAAATAAACTTCTAACTTCAATGTGTAAAAAATAAAGATAGAAAAGGCAAAAATAAACATTAGTAATTAATAAGGGACTCCATGAACAGATATATAAGATAAAAAGCAATAGACCAATCTCATAAAAACATTTGGAACAATAAAGGGTACATAAATTAAAATGCAAATATGATTTTTAACTATGAAAAATAATACTTAAACTTGATAACAATGAAAAAGATACTATAAAATATAGAAAAGTACTCTACTAAAAATAATATGCAGATGCTAAGAAAGAGATAATCTATTTATTACATGATTATCTCAAAGAAGGGGATAAAAACACCAGTTTTTAAAAATATTATACTGGCATAACTTTGACACAAAAGTTGAACAAGGACACTTAGAAATAATTAAGCTGTAGACTAACTCTCATAAGTATAGACACAAAGCCCCCAAATAAAGCATTAAAAACTGAATTTTATGTGCATTTAGACATAATACTATGGTACGCTTAATAGACTACAGTATAGCATAAACATAACTTATTAGCATTGGGAAACCACAAAATTCAGATGACTTGCTTCGTTGTGATATTCACTTTATTGCAGTGGTCTGGAATTCAACTTGCAATATCTCTGAACTATGCCTATAATTTCCATAGAGTAAATATTTTATTAACTTTTTTTCTTCTGGTGTATAGTTCTATGAATTACAAGATGTGTATATATTTGTGTAAACAAAACCGTCATCATACTAAATGTTCATAACAGCCCAAATATCTCCCTAATGCTGTCCTTTATTAGTCAAACCCTCTCTCAATACCTAGCTCCTGGCAACAATTGTTCTGTTTTCTGCCATATGTTTTGTTTTTTAGAACATCGTATAAATGGAATCTCAGTGATTAACTTCTTTCATTGAGCATGATGTGTTTGAGATGCATCCAAGTTGTGGCATGTATCAACAATTTATTCATTTTAATGTTTTTCCCCTATAATTTTCTGATAGCTTTATACATTTACAATTACATCTATAATTCATTTTGAGTCAACTTGTATATAAGGTGTGAGATTTAAATCAATGCACATATTTTTGAATATGGATGTCCAATATTCCAATATCACTTATTGAAAAGACCATAATTTCTCTATTGAATTTATTTTGCACCTTTGTCGAAGATCAAACAGTTATATTTTTATGTGTTTAATTTTAAATTTTCTAGTCTTTACTATTGATCTACATGTTTATTCTGTCACCAGTACCATAGTGTTTTAATTACTAGACCTTTATATTAAGTCTTAAAATAAGTTGGTATAATTTAAATCCTATTCTCTTTCACAAGTTCTATTTACAAGTACTATTCTCTTTCAAATTGTTTTAGCTATTTTAGTTCCATTTCTTTTCCCTATATATTTTAGAATTATATTGTCAATATACATTTTAAAAATCATACGATTTTTATTGGAATTAGGCATAATTAATATGTTAACAATTTTGAGTCTTCTAGCCCATGAGCAAGACATACTTCTCCACTCAGTTAGGGCTTTTTTGGTACATTTTATCAGCATTTTCCAGTTGTCAGCATATAGAGCCTGTACAAATTTTATTAGGTTTAGTCTATGAATTTTCTTTATTGAATGACTTTAAATGATGTTTTAAAAATTTAAATATTCAGTCATACATTCCTAGTATAAAAAAATATAATGTACTTTTGTGTTTTGACCGTGTATTGTGTAAACTTCATAAACTTACCTTTGGGCCAGGCACAGTGGTTCATGCCTGTAATCCCAGCCAAGGCAGGTGAATCACAAGGTCAGGCATTCAAGACCAGCATGACCACATGGTGAAACCCCGTCTCTACTAAAAATACAAAAATTAGCCGGGCATGGTGTAACCCCAGCTACTTGGGAGGCTGAGGCAGGAGAATTGCTTGAACCCAGGAGGTGGAGGTTGCAGTGCGCTGAGATCACACCATTGCACTCCAGCCTAGTGGCAAAGCAAGACTGTGTCTCAACAACAACAACAAAAAACTTACCTTTAACTTTTCAAAGCTTTTTGGAAACTTTTTTGGGGAAATTTTCTACAGGAGCAATGATGTCATGTGTAAATAAGGGCCATTTCATTTCCTCCTTTGTAAATCATGTTCTCTCTCTCTCTCTCTCTCTCTCTCTCTCTCTCTCTCTTTCTCTCTTGCTCTCTCTCTCCTGCTCTCTCCCTCTCTTTCTCCCTCCCTCTTTTTTTCCCTTGCACTGGCTAGAAATTTCAGCACACTGTTGATTATAACTAGTGAAAATAGACATGCTTGCTTGTTCCCAATCTTAAAATAATTCAGTCATCATTAAGGATAATGTTATCTGTAGAATTTTTGTAAAGTCACTTTATCAGGGTGAGAAAGTTCTGATTCTTGTGTGCTCAGAATTTTTATCAAAATGGATATGCTTGTTCTGCATCAATCATATCAATAAAGTGTTTCTTTCTTTAGGCTGCTAAAATGCAAACTACATTAATTTTTAAATATTGAACCAAACTCTGCATTTGTACTACAAAATCCAGTTAGTTATAATGATATTTTATTTCTTGTTTCAGGAGTCAGCCAGCCTGGTTAGGTGAGAAGTTCTAATCTTCCTTCTATGAATTGTGGTTCTAATGCCAGTTCAATTTTCAAAGACTTTGCAATATTATTCTTCCCTCTTTGGACATTTTGTAACCCTGTCCCTCTTACATTTCTCTGTATCCCAAGATTTCTCCCTAAGATGTATGACTTTTCTTTCCTCACTGTCACATGTTTCTGCCCCAATTATTTTCTATATCCCGTCATCAGGTCATATACCAAATATAATTTTAAATATGTCCTTGGAAAAATTCTATACACGTGGCCCATGAAGTATGCCCAGAGATGCATATTGCAGCATTGCTTAAAGTACTAAAAAATTAGGCCGGGCACAGTGGCTCACGTCTGTAATCCCAGCACTTTGGGAGGCCGAAGCCGGTGGATCACCTGAGATTGGGAGTTTGAGACCAGCCTGACCGACATGGAGAAACCCCAACTCTACTAAAAATACAAAAATTAACTCGGGAGGCTGAGGCAGGAGAATCGCTTGAACCTAGGAGGCAGAGGTTGTGGTGAGCCAAGATCACGCCATTGCACTCCAGCCTGGGTAACAAGAGCGAAACGCCATCTCAAAAAAAAAAAAAAAAAAAAAAAAGTTGTATCATGAAGAATGATCATTAATAGGTAAATCCATGAATTGTGGTATAGTCCTGCATTTGAATGTTATGAAATGAAATGAACAAAGTAGATACATGATTGATAGATATATAGGTAGGTAGGTAGATAGGTAGACAATCTCAAAATCGTAAGTTAAAAATGTTATAAAATAAGTATAATATAGATTGCATGTTTCAAATTTAAAATAATGCGCACATAGCTACTATAATATGTATTGTTTGTGGATACATATTTATATATAGATATATTTATGTGGTAAAGAAATATATGTTTCTATAGTAAAATAAAACCTAGACCTGAGGATACACATCAAATTCATAATAGTAAGTGACATTTGGAAGAGAGAACAGATCTGGGAGGGGAGCAAAAAGACTTCTACCCTATGCATTCATTTCTGTGTATGTTTTTAGTTTAAAAATTATAAAACAAAAGTATAAATTCTTAATATTCAGTATTCAGAGTGGCAGGGACACTGTCATATCATTACTGTTTTTTTTTAATGTGTTTAAACTTCTCAAAAATAATAAACGCAATTATACAAGTTACTTTCCTGGAGGCACGTGATACATGATCAAGAATTAGTACATAACATTTCTCTTTTCTGTGGAACATCTGGTGACACAAGTAGAATACCGTCAAGTCTTGGGCAGAAGAAAAACTTATTTCAATATGGGTATATTCACATCCCTGTTTTTCTTTCTACCTTTCCAGGCTCACATTTGAATGCTGTCACTATGTATAATAACTCGACATTCCATTCAGTACATATATACAGAGAAAAGATTACGCCCCAAGTACTAACAACACAGTGGTTTTATGAAGCCCTGGGCCTAAAGCTCTGGGGATCTACATTTCTCCTTTCCCTATCCAGTGGGGATAACAATACTTGTCCTCACAGTCTTGTTGTAAGAATCCAATGTGACATGAAAGTACTTTGGAAAGTTAAAAGATCTACATCACTAGTTCTCAGTGGGAGTCCATTTTTCCCCTACTCCCTCTACCCTTGCCTGCCAGGGAACATTTGGCAATATCTGGAGACATATTTTTGATTGTTATCACAGTGTGCTGGCATCACTAGATCTAGTGAGTAGATGTGAAGGATGCTGCTAAACATCCTACGGTGCTCAGGAAAGCCCTCCTTCAAACAAAATTATCTGGTCCAAAATGTCAATAATGCTGAGTTTAGAAATCCTGATCTAGATAAATGTAAGACATTATTATAATTACATAATTGAGGTTATGATCTCTTGGATAAAGCCAAGCTTCACACACCAGTGGATCAAATCTCTGAAAACAAATATGTAAGAAAGAAACAAACAGATAATTTTTGGAAATACTCATTCTCAGATTATCCCATGGAGGAAAACACAACATGGCTCCTCCATCCTTTCACTGAATGGCCTATAGGACCACAACAAAGTTCCACTCTACTGAAGAAAACTCAGTAAGTCCTGAAGATTCATTTCCTAATGAATCCACCTCACTTACATTCTCCATAGGAAAAAGCATAATTCCATTTTCCTTCAAAGTCTTTCTTGAAACTTTAATGAAACTTATGCCCTTGAAAGACTACAGAGTTCCCTGGGCCTGAAATAGATATAGGCACAGGACAACTGCTCACTCAGCAATTCAAGAGGCAATAAGCACCATGAGGGTGCACATTGCCTGAAATGAACAGGACTCCTGCATCTGTGAAACTTCAGTGAGATAGTCATCTACCCAGGCTCCTCCAGACATTTAAATTTCTCAGTTGTAAATGGCCATGTTAACTGATTTGGGTTACATGAGCAGAATGGGCATTGGCGATGTGAGATAGAAGGAATAATGTTTGAGGCAAGAGGGTGGAAAAGACACTATGGTATATAACTTCAATTGTATTCATGCAGCTTCTTTGTCTGTCCTCTGGGCAGCCTAGAGATGAAGTAGCTTATAAGAACTTACCCATATTTAGTAAATTAGGTTTATGCCATTGTGAAACTGGTCATTCTGATTCTGATGACATTAGTCACCATGTTCACATGGGAAATGACCCCTTTAATTTGGCCAATGTCACTGTCTTAGCAGCAGGCAGGAACGTGGCTATCAAATGGCTAATCCATCTTAGACAGACACCAAGGTGGAGTAAGAAGCTCAATACCTTTGCAACTGACCCGATGCATTCTCTTTCAGTTTGCAAAACTGAGGACTCTTGGTTTTGCAATGTGGGGTTTGAGAAACGTTACTGTGTTCATCCTCTCTGCTTCCTTCACATTTTTGAGCTATATTAGGTAAATGTATATGCCTGTATGTGGTCATTTTTAAATCCATTTACGTTATTAAAATATCGTTTCTTGAGCCTACTCCCCTTAAAGAAAAACTGTTGGATTTTCCCAAATTTGTTCAAAATGCTTTTTCCATGGAAAATTCAAATGTGGAGAAATTTTCTCCATTATGGCCATAGTGTATTTAAGATGAGTCTTATATTGTACATTTTTTCTGAAAGCAGGAAGATTACATCACATCACTTTAGTGACAGCTGAATATGTTTTGCTTTTAAAACACCAATCATTTCACTTTGGACTTAGACGAAAGGGGAATAATTTCAGCAATTTCTTTGAGAAAGGTTTAAAATTATGTTTTTTTTCACAACAGCTTTCCTTGATAAACTTGAAGATGTTTGACAAAGAATTTACCTAATTCTACCAGGCAATAGGGACTTCAAAGATTAGAAAAATCTCTAGGAAACAAGGAAGCATAAGCATACATTCTTATATGTTGGGCATACAAGTCAGAAGCACATTTGACATAAAGGGAATAAAAAGGCACATTAACTGAAAAAGGGTGCAACTGGAAGAAACTCAGAGGAATGCCTTTTATTTCTCATGTCCAGTGTGCTAACACACAGACAATGGGGAGCCACGTGAGAGAGACCACCTCCAGTGCTCCAGCAGTCCTTCCAATCCAGGGTTCTAACATAAATTATACCCCTGAAGTATGGTCTCACAGGATGTGTATGGAAGTTACAATTCTTGAAATTATTTTTTTATTTTTATTTGTGTGTGTGTGACAGGGTCTCACTCTGTCACCCAGGCTGGAGTGCAGTGGCACAATCATGGCTCACTGCAGCCTCGACCTCCTGGGCTCAAGCAATCCTCCCACTTTAGTCTCCTGAGTAGCTGGGACTACAGGTGCATACCACCATGACCAGCTAAAATGTTTTGTAATTTTTTTAGAGACAGGGTCTCACTTTGTTGCCCAGTCTGTTCTCAAACTCCTGGGCTCTGGTGATCCTCCTGTCTCAGCCTCCCAGAGTGCTGGGATTACAAGTGTGAGCCACCATGCTCCTCAAAATTATCTCTTTAAACCAAGAGTGTACTCCTCCTCTCGAATCCCTATTTTTTTGTTCAATAACCCAATATGGCTGTATCATTTAAGAAACTTTCCTCTTTGAAAAATGGCTTCCATCAATTTATACCCAAGTATTGAAAGCAGGACTTGTTGTTGTTGTTCAACTTATCTTCACCAAGAGGCAAAGAATACTCCTATAGGATCATATTTGGAAAAGTGGTTAGAAAGTCCAGGCTTCTCCCAACTGCCAAATATTTAAGTAGTCCTACTAATCCTAATGTTTTATGGACACAGAGCCCACGTATATTTATTCATCGCTGATTACAAGCACCATAACAGAATCAAAATACAAAACACTGTGTTCCCTGATCTAATGTTGTTTGAGGAATATTAGAGAAAATGAGCCCATAAATAAATCGCTATACTAATGTGGGGTCAACATTGCTATCATGAAAGAAGGTGCTGTGGGAACACAGTGGTAAGCTGCATATTTTCAAGGGGAGGTCAGAGGTGATTTTGGAAGAGTGTATTGAAGACTAATGGTCAGGAAGACCAATCAAAAGCACAACAGTCTGGGGGAAAAAATGAAGAAATACTGAACTAATAATATAGTAGCTTTGTTTATTGAGGACAGGTGCCATATATGAGGACAATCCAACAGTTCTCAGGAACAACTGAGATCACAAGGAGTTTATGATGACTTCCCAATTTTCTAGGACCAAAGACAGGCAATCCAGAAGGAGACATGTGATACTACCATTGGTTACTCTTGTTACCTTTGGTAAATTACAAACCTCAGTTTCCCACTCTGGTAAACAATAGACCTCCATCTTGGGTACATAGGCCTTCAGGGTATTTTCAGTTGAAATGAGACTGAAAAGCTATTTTCAGTATCTCAAAAACTGACATCAAAAATAGGAACTTTCTTGGTGATATCATTCGGCCTAATATTTTTTCCTGGGGTTGGAATTATAGGAACACTAAGTAGTAAATTTAATTGTTTTATTCTGAATCCAAATTCTGATGGTAGTCAGGTAGGTCTGTGATGATTTAATATGGGAAAACATATAATTACTTAATAAATACATTACTATTATTAAGTAACATTTTACACAGACCTCATGGAAAAACCCGTAAGGAGAACGTTCTTAAAGGTTAGGTCAACAATGAAGCCTATAGTTACTCCACGTTCTGCATGCCTCTCTAAACTTGTTATAAAAACATGCTGTTCTCCCTGAAACCTTATTCATTGCTGATCATAAGCACTGTCATGGAATCAAAATACAAAACACTATGTTCCTTGATCTAATGTGTTTTGAGGAATATTAGAGAAAACAGACCCATAAATAGATCATTATACTAATGTGGGATACGCATGTACAAACCATTTCTGAAAAGGATTTCTGAAAACTCCATATCAAAGACTAACTGTGTGAGTGAGCTATTGTTTTTGAAGCACTATATCATCATAAGGAGAAATCATGGTGATATCCATCTAACACGTTAGAAAATGGATAGGGGAAATTGTTTACTTCCACAAAGGTAAAAGGGAAAACATACTTTCTTTTCTTGAATCATATACCCTTAAACCACAAGGACCTTAGCAATTCTAGAATATAGCCTCCTTTGTATGTTTCAAGACTTCCTGAAGACAGGGACATCCACAGACATTACGTGGCTTGCCCTACTGCACATTAGATAATGTGAGGGCAGTGGCCGTAGAAAACTGGGCACAGAAGTGTTTCATAAGATTCTCTCCATTCTGCTTCTGCAATATTGAGAAAAATGGTATTTGGAAAAGAGGGAGGAGGGAAACAGTGAAAAGTGTATTCCTTATAGCCAGTAATTAGGCCATGTTAAATGAGAGCATATATATTGAAGATAAACTTTACACATAACTCTGGTAGAGTGTTCACATTTTTTGGTTCCAAATAAAGTAACATTTGACTAGAACCAAATGTTGGGATTCTGAAATTAAATAAGAGAGCTGGAATTTTCTGTCTAAGAAGTAAATACTAGAAGGTGGTGTAAAAGTATGCATTGTACCTTGGATGTAAGGTACGCTTAAATGTTACTCTCAAAGAGCATATTTGAATGTACTCTCCATTTTGTTTTATTCATATTAATCTGCTTCAATATATTCTTTAATAATAATGTACTATAAAGTTTCTTATTGTAATCTGGATAATTGATGAATAACGTCAAGTATATATGACTGAAGCAAATCCTGCTACCTAATGCCACTATACATAAATTGTAAGCTTAGCTTTTCATTTGGTTTTTGTTTTGTAGTGACTGAATCAATAGCTTTTGTAGGTTGAGTCTACCAACCTAAGGTTAAAAATAAATGATAAACACAGGAATTTGTAAATGAATAGATATTGGTTATTCAATTTATTTGTTTGTTGGTTTAGTCAGTTAAATTTTGCATTCTTTGCAACACAAACTCTTCAGGTATCAGTTCCTCACTGTCTACCTCCCATATCCCTCTCATCCTTCCACAAGCTTTTACCTGTATAAAGGCCAAATATCTCCTCACAATATTAACAAAAATTTTTTAAAAGAGTATTAGATAGCATTTCTCTATCTCCAGGAAAACAGGAACTATAACAATTAATTAGCTTTTGTCTTTCCATATAATAAGTACAGAAAGCAGTAATACCCTTTTTTTTTCTTGGTTGCAAGACAATAGCTTGTGTCTCTTAAGCTGACAGTGTCACCCCTGCAGAATGAATTTCCATAGAAGATAAATGGAAAGTCACTCTCGTCGTATCCCGGAAGTGTTTGTTAAAACAATAATGATCATGGTCTAAGCCATTGCCCCTGGGATTGATGAAAATCCAGGAAGGGTTGATGGTCCAAGATGCACAAAGAGTCATTAAGCCCCAGATAACTATTAAGTCTCTAGTAATTCACTGTAGCTGAAGGAGGTGGATGGCGAGGCAGGCATACCACAGTGATGGGCCTGGGAGGGACAGCAGGAGACAGATGTGTTTAGTGAAAAGGTGAATTTCCCAGTGCCCATAAAAATGATTGCATTGTACAGTTAAATACTTAAACGCATATCTCAATTCTTTGACTTCACATCAACAGTATTAAACTGAATGATTTTATCTTTGTAGTATTCAGCAGAACCACTCCTGCTTTCATGGAGTTGAAGTTAACATCTCTTTATTTCTTCTCCTTCCCTGCCTTGCCTTTAAAGGTCTATTTCATTTACTTCCATCCTGCAAATGCCCATTAATACCAAGTAGTTGTATGCTATGAGGATAAACAAACAGCAGCAGACAAAAAGTGAACATTTGTATCCTACAGTCTGTGGCAAGATCTTTGCCACTTGAACTGAACTAGATGTGTGTTATACTCTAAGTGTGTATTATACTCTGGAGCTCAGGGAAAATAGAAATAAGTCTACTCACCCCAAAAGAGCATGTGCCAACAAGAGGGTTCTAATGATAAGAGTGAGTAAGCAGACCAACACTACCAAAACTGAGATTGGTGACTGTATTAGTCCATTTTCACATTTCTGTAAAGAAATACCCGAGACTGGGTCATTTATAAAGGAAAGATATTTAATTGACTCACAGTTCCACATGGCTGGGGAGGTATCAGGAAACTTAACAATCATGATAGAAGGTGAAGGGAAAGCAAGGACCTTCTTCACAAGGCAGCAGGAGAGAGAAAAGAGTGAAGGGGGAAGAACCCCTTATAAAACCATCAGATCTCATGAGAACTTACTATCACAAGAATAGCATGGGGGAAACCACTCTCGTGATCCAATCACCTCTCTTCCTCGACATGTGGGGATTACAGGTCCCTCCCTGGACACATGGGGATTATAATTCAGGATGAGATTTGGTTGGGGACACAGAGCCAAACTATATCAGTGGCCCTGTCACTGCCTCTTATTTGTGATTCTTCAATGTGTTCATTCAACACGATTTCAAATTATTCATTGGAGGGCTCTTCTGTTCTCAGAAGACACATGGATGAATAAAACAGTATGGCTTCTGATCTGCATTACTTTCTCTTGACAGATGGTAAGTTCTCAATAAATATTAGCTGTTATCATTATTATTAGTAGTATTTCCTAGACAAGAAGGATGAGATCTTGTAATCCCATCATGTTCTCAATCATGGGTGCCACTCTTAAAAGTATCAATTCCTTTGCTCCCACATCAAATATTCCTCATCAGGGTGGTTTAAAAATAATTATGGTAAACTAATTTTATTACCTCAGAAATACATTAAAAATGTAGATCTTTTATAATTCCTTCAATTAACAGTAGACACTTCTTGATTACTTTCTAATTAAATCATTTCACTCTAAGACTTGGTAATTACAACAAGAAGTTATTAAAATTAGAAAACATTTGCTAACTCAGTACTTTTGATTATTAAGCCTTTGTCATTTAATATTGCCAAACAGTCTATGAAGATATATGAGCAAAGAAACTGATTTTAATGTCTTTAGCAGCAATAATTAACTACAGGTGTCCCAAACAATGCATGCTTCTTTCCTATCACATATTTTCCTATAAAATCTATTGTTAGTGTCACCAATTGGATTTTTTTTTTCCTTTGGCCTATTAACTGTGTTTCACCCATATATTACTTCTTTCCATAGAAGAGAAATATATCCTTGAATCTCCTTTGCTAAGGAATTTTATCTGTCTTTGGTGCTCTGATGAAAATACATTCACAGCTTATTATAGGAATCAGAGTTCCACCGACTTTGATGGTTTTATCTGACTGATCACCACATTCCAATCTATAGAACAATAAACTTCCCAAATCAGATACATTCCTAGAAAGAAAACTATCCATATTGCTGGGGCCTGGGAAATTCACCATCTCAGTATGTCAACAGAATGACAATTTACTTTCATTAGATTTCTTAAGAGGTGTGATATCTTTTATCTTCAGTTGCTGGCTTTTACCGAGGTGGGGAGAAGTGGGGAGAGAGATTGTTCTTTCCTTTAGACAAGACTCAAAGAAAACCAAACGACTTTTTTCTATCCTGCTCTTTGCAAATCAGTATAGGCAAGGGGTACACACATTTTCACTGATAGGAAACAGCTTTTAAAACATAAGATTGGATTCACAGAACCAAATGATCCTTGCAAGCTGTGATCAGTCAAAGTAAATCTCCCCAAATGTGATTCTGAAGCATAGGGTGAGGTGCTAATGGCTGTCTATTGGAATACTGGTTTGACAAACCGCACCTAGAAAAGATATTGACAAGCTCTTCAGTGTTCTAGCAGGAAAGAGATTCTTGAAATCAAGCCCATTGCTCCTCTGCCTGCCTTCTGCCGAGAAACCAAGGAAAGGATTGAGCAAATTCATCACCCCTTAACAAAGCAATAAGTGAAGACTGATGAGTCTTTGTGCTTGACGGAAAGGTAGTATCCTGCTCACGGTGAATAACAGCTCCCTTATACTCTACACTGATCAGAGAACATCTAGGAAATCGTATTCTATTTGGGGCACAATGTTTTCCCAAAGACAATGAGAAATACCCAAAGGAGGGGAAACACAATGTAAAGAATGAAAGGGACAATAGAATAGGAAAACTGAGCCTGGTAATGGAAGATTGGTCTTAAAATGTATAAGGGATGTCATGGTAGGGTGGCACTACACAACAGGCAGGGTACAAACTAGGTCAGAGGACTGGGAGTCAAAGAGAATTTAAGGTTAAAATCAGAAACAATATTCCTATGGCAGAATGTGCTATTTCCATCAATGGTGGATTCCATTTATTGTATGTTTGCAAACAGAGCCTGGTTGAGATGTTGGAAAAGCAATGAAAGTTGAATAAATGCCAGCTTGATATGAGAGAAGGAACATAGACTGAGAGCTAAAAGCTCCATGCTCTAGGCCCAACTCTGAAAATAATCTGTTAGGAGAGAAATCTAGGTTTGGCCTAAGTTTACTATGTGACTTTGGATGAGTTACAAGCCAGGGGTAATTTGTTATGCCAGGTTCCTAGAGAGATTGAAAAGGAGGTTTAAGTTCAGTGGATGATCTTTAATAATTCTGCCTGGATCTTAAGAATGCATTTTTTATTGATGGGTGTACCTTATAGGTATACAAATAAAACTAATGAAATATTTGTATGTTACCTCAATAAATGTTTACATCCTTACAATGTGTATATACTGTGGAATTGCAGGAAGAAACAAAACTAAGAATTAAACGAGTGGCACCTAAGCCATTCAGATCTCAAAAATGTTTAAATACTTAGGTGGCTTTAGGCAACTTCTTGTCTCTGGGGTTTTGTAGTGTCATCTGTAAAAGCAGACATCAGATAAGACCATCACTGAGGTTGTTGGGGTTTTGTTTTAATATAAGAAGCCATGATTATGAATATGTGCACAGAATATAAAAGCATATCAATGTATTAGCCATGTTATGAAATGTAATGCCACAGACAGTTTGTATTGTAAGAGTATTAGTTTTGCCCATGTGCCTCACATTTTCCACCCCTGGGACCCTAGAAGATGAAAGTGTTGAAGAAGAACTTTGGCAAATGCTTTGATCCACTAAGGAGATTCACAACATAAGCTTGATATTTCTTGAGCTTTATCCATGCTGAGATAAGCTCAATATCTCTATTTCTGCATTATAGTTATAAGGAAAACAATGTAAATCTTCCCAAATGGCTTATTTACATACCTTTGAGATATAGACTATTAAAGCGGCAGGGCGGGGGGAGGTTTGAGGCCATCTAATCCCAACCCCCTCATTTGACAATGAGGACACTGAAACTCTGAAATATTAAATGACTTAACCAAGGACACAGAATTTTTTTGGGCCAAGGCTAAGAGTAGTTATCATGGCTTCTAACTTCTCATCAAATTATATTCTTTTATTTAAATGTGCCTCTTGCCTATTCTTATTAATGACTTTTTGACCTTTATATTTCTACTAGGATTATCAATATTAAGTCATAAGTTCACATTGAATAGAAATTTTATACTTTTAGAAACATTCTTGTTTAGTTTTACCCAGCATATTTTGTTAATCTCAATTTTTATTTTACATTCAAGGGGTACATATGCATGTTTGTCATATGAATATATCGCATCATGCTGAGTTTTGGGGTAGGGATCCCATCACCCAGGTAGTGAGCATAGTACCTAGTAGGTACTTTTTCTACCCCACCTTCCTCCTTCTCTCCCCCTAATAGTCTGAAGTTTCTATCATTCCTAAGTTTATGTTCATGTGTGCTTAATATTTAGCTCCCACTTATCATTTAGAACATACAATACTTGGTTTTCTGTTCCTGCATTAATTCGCTTAGGATTATGGGTCCAGCTTCATCTGTGTTGCTGCAAAGAACATAATTTCATTCTTTTTTTATGAAGGATTCTCTAGTGTACAAGTACCATGTTTTTTAATCCAATTCACCATTGATAGGCACCTAGGTTGTTCCATATCTTCGTTCTTGTGAATAATGCTGCGATGAACATAAAAGAGTGAACCTCCATCTGGGTTGAGAATATACAGAATGATTGTGAAAACAGAACAATTCTCTATCTGGCCTGACCTGGTGACCCTCTGGAAGTTCTCTCATAACTAACTCTAGTCTCACAAGTAAAGGAGAGGAAGAACAACAAATAAAACCATGTTTGTAAGTAGACCCCTGGCTGGTATGAACACCTCCCCCATGTAGCTAAAAATGTAACACTGCCGTCTTTCTGGGAGAATGATTTATTTTTCCTTTGGATATACACCCACTAATGGGATTGCTGGATTGAATAGTAGCTCTGTTTTAAGATCTTTGAGAAATCTTTAAACTGCTTTCCACAGTGACTAAACTAATTTATATTTCCAACAATGGTGTATAAGCATTCCCTTTTCTCCACAGCCTCTCCAACATCTGTTTTGTTGGTTTTTTTGACTTTTTAATAATAGCCATTCTGACTGGTGTGAGATAGTATCTCATTGTGGTTTTGATTTGCATTTATCTGATGATTAGTGACAATAAGCATTTTTTCATATGTTTGTTGGCCACTTGTATGTCTTATTTTGAGAAGTGTCTGTTCATGTCCCTTGCACATTTTTTAATGGGATTATTTGGTTTTTGCTTATTTGTTTCAATTTCTTATAGATTCTAGATATTAGACTTTTGTTGGATGCATGGTTTGAGAATATTTTCTCTTATTCTGTAAGGTGTCTGTTTGCAGTGTTGAGAGTTTCGTTTGCTGTGCAGAAGCTCTTTAGTTTAATTAGGTCCTATTTGTCAATTGTTGGTTTTGTTGCAACCGCTTTTGGGGGTTTAGCCAAAAAATTATTTGCCAAGGCTGATATTGAAAAGGGTATTTCCTAGGTTTTATTCTAGGAATTTTATAGTTTGAAGTCTTACATTTAAACCTTTAATTCATTTTAAGCTAATTCTTGTATACAGGGAGATGTAAGGGTCCAGCTTAATTCTTCTGCATATGGCTAGCCAGTTATCCCTGACCAATGTATTGAATAGGGAATTCTTCACCCATTGCTTGTTTTTGTTGGCATTGTAGGAGATCAGATGGTTGTAGGTGTGTGGCTTTATTTCTGAGTTTTATATTCTGTTCTATTTGTGTATATGTCTGTTTTTGTACCAGAAATGTCCTGTTTTGGTTACTGTAGCCTTATAGTATAGTTTGAAGTTGGATAGTATGATGCCTCCAGCTTTATTCTTTTTCCTTGGGATTGCATTGGCTATTTGGGCTCATTTTTGGTGCCACATGAATTTTAAAAGAGTTTTTTTTTTTCCCCCCCTAATTCTGTGAAGAATGACATTAGTAGTTTGATCAGAATAGCACTGAATTTATAAATTGCTTTGGCCAGTATGACCATTTAATGATATTGATTCTTCCAATCCATGAGTATGGAATGTTTTTGCATTTATTTGGGTCATCTCTGATATCTTTCAGTTGTGTTTTGAATCTCTCTTTGTAGAGATCTTTTACCTCCTTAATTAGTTGTATTCCTAACTATTTTGTTTTCTTTGAGGCTTTTATCAATCTCCATATTGATGGGCAGATGAACCTTGGACCTGAACCTTCTGCACCTTCAGATAAAACTTCTCAGAGGTAGGGTATAGAATCTGTAGGCCTACTCACGAAGGACTTGGGAAAACCAGCTAGGACACCATTTTAACATGAATGGATGGCAGAGAGGACATTCTAGGAGCAGACAGTAGCCTAAGTGGGAGTATCTGTGGCCCATGGCAGAAAGAGGAAGCAGTCTGGTTTTGCCAGAAAGTGAAAACTATGCATACAATTCCCAAACATTTGATCATGGTGTTATGATGACTTATTTGCCCTGCATTCAATGGGTCTGGCAGATTATGAGAAAATCAACTTGTCTCTCTGGATAAGGCTCATATTCCATTCTGAGAGGACACTGAAAGAAAACTGTGGAAAATCTAGATGGTTTTCTTAGATTGCCAAATCAAATAATTTGCAATTTAAAATTTACATCCCTCCAATGCCTCAAATAATCCAAATTTAATTTCTGATACTGTTCTTAATCTTCAAGAAGCTAGAAGCCCGGTTTGTCAGAGTGAATTACTCAGGTAAAATAAACAAAATGACTATTAATGGGTAGGAAAACAAAAACTGGAATTGAGCAGATGGTTTGCCCACATGTAGACACAGGGTTTCAAAGAAATTCTGTGCATCATTTCAAAGAGATTCTATGCTTGTTTGTTGGAAATGACCTGGGGTGGTTGGGAAATGATGTGGGGCTTGGATCAATATAGACACAAATCAGTTTTTTAGTGTTTCCAACAACTTGTGACCCTCCATCTGGGTTGAGACTATACAGAACGATTGTGGAAACAGAACAGTTCTCTATCTGGCCTGACCTAGTGACCCTCTGGAAGTTCTCCCATAACTAACTCTAGTCTCACAGGTAAAGGAGAGGAAGGACAATAAATAAAACCAGGTTTGTAAGTAGACTCCTGGCTGGTATGAACACCTCCCCTGTGTGGCTAAAACTGTAATACTGCTGGAGTCAAAGAGAGTCCCCTGAAATGAATTGCCGTGCAATTTATTGTATGTCTCCAGCTAAGTCTCAGCAGATATACCAAACCCCAGCCTGGAGAATGAGGCTTCCTTATTAATGTTGGCAGGCTATAATACGGTCGCCCCTAGTCACTCATCAATCCAAATTATTTGATATGGTTTTAATTAGTCCATACAAGGGACCTAGTAGTTACTATAACTTGACTGTAGAAAGAGGAAAAATCAACTCTTTGTTTACTTCTGGTACCCCAGACACCTGAAGACACACCAAAATAACTGCTATTTATTTTACAAGATGGAAAAAATATTGACTGCCCTCTGGTCATAGAAGGCATTTTCTTTTGGGATTACAAGTGCAGAGATGAATTAGGTACACTTAGGATCAATATCTGTTTCTCTTCTTGGCTCAAGATGGGATTTGTCAAAATTCGAGAGCAGCTTCTATTGAGTGTCAGCTACAAATCCTTCCACTACTGAGTCATACACCTATTCAGGTTGAAATATAAAAGGCAAAGGGCTTTTTCAGCTACAATATCTGGGGTCAGGATGCTGAATTGCTTCTCAGCCTTTTCCTTTAATGAGCTTTAGTTTGATGAAGTGACCTTACTGGCAGAGAATGGAAGGGAGTAAAGGGTCTATGCTAGCAAAGGACAGTGGCTGCTGGGGATGGAGGAACATGCAGGTAGAAAGACTGGGAGAGAGGAAGAGAGGGAGGCAAGTGGGTTGAAGAAACTGTGGATGAACTACTCTGGCCAAAGATATGGTGGCATAGATATGATAAAGATCAGTGAGGCTGGAGTATGGGGAGAAATTTGCTTTAGAGTGCCTACATTTTAGGACTGCAACAATTAACTAAGGCAGTGTTCAATATATGGTCTATTCCTGAGGACTTCAAACTTGGAAGATTTCCCTTTGCTTGGGTAGAGGTTAGGCAACAAGGTTGCCAGAAATCCTACAGTGAGGAGGGTAGAAAGAATTCTTAAAACTATTTCAGGCATCCCCAAAGCAGGCTTTTGGAGGTTTGGATTTCACAGCCTAGGACACACATGGCCATCGGCTAGTTGAAATAGCCCAAATGCAGAAGAAACTGCTTGTATTTGTCTTTGGGAATTCTAAACACTCAAGACCTACCAGGAGTAAATGTGTCTCAGGTGGAATTAGGAAATGGAAGAAAGAAAAGATAGTGTGTGTAACCCAAGGCAGCTAGCCTTTTAGACAAGGAAGCAAAGCCAACCACAATGCTTTATAGAAAAAGGCATGATAAATACCACGGAGTGATAGAAAACAGTCCCTGAGAAATCAGCAGGGCTGCCACAAGTGCTATGGAAATAGCACAGAGAAGAAAGCCATGTGATGCAAGGTAAGAAGTTATCTGTGAGGACCCAGGTCTTGAGCTAGACCCTGCAGTAGAGAAAGAATTTGGTAGCGTAGACAGAAAGAGGTAGGCACTCTGAGCTAAGGAAACAGCTGAATAACAAGAGATGAGGAAGGAAATTGTCAAAGTAGAGGGGAAAGCAGCACTGAGGTATCGCTGGGGGCATAGAGAAAATGAACTGGGAAGAAAAAGAAGGCACCCATGCAGTACCTATACTAATGAACTTCATCTTCATTTATTCTTCAAACTTCAGTTTTCTCTTCTTTAGAATGGGGACAATAATGCCTACTGCATAAAACTAAAAATGTTGAGGAATTCAACACTGAAATGATATATGTAAATTACCTACCGCAGCTGGTGGCTCAATATATTAAATTTTTCTATTCTGCACCTACCCTCAGCTCAGGGAAGGAGACTGCATTTAATTCTAGTGTTTTCTCATGTCTTGTGGTCACCCCTAATGAAAATCAGTGGTTGTTTCGCTGGCACATAATGATATCTGAGGGGGTCTTGACACCTAAAGCACTGCTAATTCCTATCCTGGCTGATTTCAGACTGCTGTGCCTTTTGAAAATCTTATGTCTGATTTTTAAATTTTCCCTTCTCTCTCCCTCTGTTGGACTATCAGCTGCCACTTTCTGATACTGCCATTTCTGCCTGTGTGGATACTAATCTGCCAAAGACTAGGAAATCATTGTGAGAATACACTAAATTCATGTAACCTTGAAAATAGGAAATAAAGATGAAAAAGTCAATCGGGAAACCTCTATAAATGTTTTTCTTATGTAAATCTTCACATGTGGCTAATTTTTAAAAATATTTTCTGAAGGGTAACACCAAGAGCTTTAGGCCCATTGATACTCAATATGCTACAATAATAAAATTGCACACTGTAACAATCAAAGCGAAGCTTCTGCAAAACTGTGAGGGTGGCTAAGTTGATACATCCCTTTTTTGCATTAGTCACCCAGCAGCCTAATGATTTAGGCTTCTTTCTCCAAAAATGGCCCTCAGACCTCTAATTCTATCTAATTCATCTAATTGAAGAATGTCATCAATTAAATATGGCACTACTCAGATAGTCTATATCTTAATAGAGATATCTTAAGTTGGCAAACGAGAGTTCTACTGGGGAATCTTAGACCTTTGAAGTCAGTGAGATTTTTGAGGGCAAGGAACTAGAAGGACCCTGTTAAATCTCAACAGGTAGTTGGCCACCTGCCTGCCTTGTGCAGTCCTGACTACTAGGGAAGTGACTAAATCATTGTAATGCATGCCACAATGTTGCTGCTTAATAACACACGACTGTCAGGTGTTCCAGGGGGATCTATTCTTTTCCTTATCTTGGTCTCAACTTCCGCAGATGGATACCATGATAATTTCCCTTTTTCATGTCAAGAGTATGTCCTAGAAAGAAGTCATTTGCTTTCAGAGCAGGGTTTGAGATTCTTTGGAGAATAATGCCATCTGAGGTTAACATGGTTTCCTGGTCTCTCAGCTGCCTCCTCTCTATATTAGACAGTGAAATTGACTAGGGCATTTCCAATTGAGAAAGACATGTATTTGGGTTAGATTTAACCATACAGGAGAATTAATATCAAGCAGCAATGGTTCACAAGTCAGCTCACTCCTCCTTGAAATTTCAGCGACTGGAAAAATTAGTCTCCTGTTTCCTTTTCGTTCCTTTTTTTTTTCTTTTTTTAATTATAACTTGCTGAGGCACTAGCTAATACCCTTTAATCTCTTTTAATAACTACCCTATCCTCGGTTTCTCTAAGCATCCTTCTCAAGCCATCCACAAATCCAAGAATGCTCTTAAGATTGACTGACTGACTGATCTCTCAGCTCTGTTGATTTACTGAAGCAAGGTCTATTCCTCCAGTCTCAGCTCTGCAGGGATGAAAGCAAAAACAAAGATATGAACCCTTTCTAGACCCAGGAAAGGGCCACCCCTTAGGAAATTTGGAAGGTAGCCAAGTGTGTCTTTAGCCACTCTCATCCCTCATTTCCTGAATGTTTTATCTCTCTCAAAGCTCACATGTCTCCTGCTAGCATCTTCTCCATCCTCACTTTTTTCTGGGGCCTCGTAGTTAATAAGTTCTCCTTCTCATGGGAATTTACATGTCCAAAGAAGACAAAGGCATAAGAAACACATCTCTACTGAAGAAACTGCAGGCACCATGCCAGGTCTTCATGGAACAGAGCTATGGCAGTTAGCTCAGACAAACTCCTACAAGTCACAGTAGGTCAGAAGCCATTGAGTCCTTCTTCTGGTAACACTCAGACCATTCTGGGTGAATGATGTCAAGCTTAAAAACAAGCACCCATGGCTGGGCGCAATGGCTCACGCCTGTAATCCCAGTACTTTGGGAGGCTGAGGCAGGCGGATCACGAGGTCAAGAGATCCAAACCATCCTGGCCAAGGTGGCGAAACCCTGTCTCTACTAAAAATACACCAATTAGCCGAGCATGGTGGCACACGCCTGTAGTCCCAGCTACTCGGGAGGCTGAGGCAGGAGAATCGCTTGAACCTGGGAGGCGGAGGTTGCAGTGAGCTGGGATTGCACCACTGCACTCCAGCCTGGTGACAGAGTGAGACTTCATATCAAAAAAAAAAAAAAAAAAAAAAAGCATGGCGCCTGATCTCAAGCTGCTTGCCATCATCACTGCCCTTCTCCACAAAAGGTACACATTTAATGAGAGGCTCTGGCAAGACAGAGGGAAACAATGATGCAAGCAATCAAGTATGTATTAAAGCATCTACTCTGCTTGACCCAGTGGGGCATAAAATATAACCTAGAAGACAAGACTTTCCACATGTAACATAAGAGGAGGACAATAGGCAGTGTGTGATCAAAGCTATAGTTCAGGAACTAAGAATCCAGGAAGGGGGATTACTGAAAATCCATGTAGAAAGGGAAAGTTTCATAAGCCTTGAATGGTGCTGAGAGACTAGAAACAAGTGAGAAAATAGGAGTTTTTAGAAAGAGGAGAGCGAGAGAAAGAGAGAGGGATACTAGTATAAACATGCAATGGGGAGAATAGGAAGAAGATCAGCCTTGTTGAAGCAGACCTGGTTAGAAATACAAGTTTGATACAGAATGTGGATCCCCTAGAGAGAGAGATGCTTTAGATTTAGAAGCCGGCAAATAAAGTGCCAAGTCATGCATCTATATGATACATATTTGTTTAACCAGCAGAGATCCCTCTCAGAAGCTAATTCAGGCAGGTTCTGCCCAAGAAAGTCCAGAACATGGGTACTTCCAGTACCAACCATTAACTCTGCATGTAGCAATCCCATGATTCCAAAGCCCTCTTTGCAGTTTGAAGACCGTTACTGGATGGTACTTCTATCGGCGACACTTCAATAGAAACAACAAAAGCTACAAATGCAAGCTACACATGTAATTTTAAACTTTCTGTTGGCCACATTTTTAAAAAGAAGAAAAAGGTAAAATTAATTTTAGTGTACTTCAATGGAATATACCCAAAATATTATCATTTCAACATGTAATCAACATAAAGCAATTATCAATGATATGTTGCATTCATTTTTTCATACTAAGTTTTCAAAATCCACTATGCACTTTACACTTACATATCAACTCAGACATTCCAAATGCTCAATAGTGCATATAGCTAATGGCTACCATATTGGACAGCTCAACTGTAGAGTGTTGCCAGTCTTCAGTTTTAGCCTCTCATGTCACTGCTTCCTTCAAAGACTAGCCTGGTAAAGTACTCCATCCGAAGGTGCAAAGAGCTAGTCATTATTTGCTATATCAGTCCCTTTAAATAGCTTTTATTTTTAGAGTAGGAATCTGACATTCACCCCAGACCCAGTGGGTAGAATCCTGCAAACGAAATTCCCATTATCTTCTGAAATCCTCTCAACTCCAAAAGTCCTACCACAGGTTCTTCTCCACCTGTGGTTTTGGAGGGGCTGGACTGCTCTCTGTGTGATCAGAGGATCTTCCTAGGAGGACTAGACCTGTTTTTAACCTCAAGATGATCCTGAAGCACTCAGAATGCCCAGTGTCACATAAACTTGTTCACCCCTTTCCTCTGTTTAACAGCTGGTTAGCATGTCCCTCTGGCCACCTTCTGTGACCCAGGACTGATCTTCAGTCTCGTAAGCTAGTTTTAGAAATGCCCAAGGGCCCAGATCTGAAAAGCAGTGAACTCTGCACTAGGGCAGGGAAATAGAAGCTCACTGCTTAGAAGTAGGTACCAAAAATGTTGCCTGCGCTGCATTGGAAGAAGGAAGGTGGTCTGACTGTAGGCCTGGATACTTGCTGGACAGACTACTCCAGGAGCATCATGGCTGAGGTTGTAGATGCAATGCTTTAAATGGGATACTGAAAAACATTAGAGTGAACACACACTGGCCCTAAGGCAGAATCTTTAAAAGGAGACTGTATGAAGAGAGCTGTGACTGCTTGAATTTGATCCCCTGCTGGGCCACTCACAAGTGGACTGACCTTGGGCAAAGTAGTTAGTTTCCTAAATCTTGGTTCCTCAAAGTAACCTGGGGTTATAAAGGCAACCTCAGAGGACTGTTGTATAGAAACACTTAACTAGGTGCTTTGCCATATAGTATTTTCAATAAAGATTGGCTGTTAAATAAAAGCCGAATGTTAGAGAATAGATAAATAGGTAGATAGATATAGATAGATAAAGAAAGACTAACAATAACCCAGCAGACGAGAAAGGGACAGAGGACTAGGCAACAGAGGATATGAACACAGGACATGCACATGCAAACACATGCTTAGTCATGCACACACATGAATGCACACATATGCATGTAGACTCACACATAGGCACGTACAAGCAGCATGTAAGCACATGCACTCACACCCACAAGCATGCACACATGCACGTGCACATCTGCCTGCACAATCTTTCTCTGACATTCTGAACCTCAGAAAGTTAGCTCGGGTCCTCAGGCTCTACGCCTGTAGCCAATAGTCTCTGGCTTCAATACGCACCCTGTCCTTGTGACCTCATCAAGTAACACTGCCTCCCTTGTGCCCTGCCTCACACTCTGGAAGAGGAAAAATAAAACTGTGACTTTATCGGGAAAAGAAAACCTTGCCCTCCCTCCACTCAATGTGGCAGACATTTGACTCCCTGACCACATGATCTCATAGGAATGGATTATGTTGCTTGTGTATAAAATACTGTATCCCCTCTACAGAGAGCATCCAAAAGTACTTAGTAAAGACAGTAAATTATTATTGGTTGAAAGGCCTTGATGCCCTGGAGTAATCAAATTCTCCTTCCTCACTCACTCACTTCAGTCGCTGCATGAACCGTGTGTAATTAATGCTATGACTAGATTTGTTGCTACAATTTATTCCCACAAAATGTGGGGGAGTATGTAAGGATCTGTATCAGAACCGCATAGCAAGAGGCAAGATAATACACTACAATGTGTAAGAGAAACCAAGAGAGGCAATTCAACAGGAAATTACTAGACCTACTAAGTTTTGGTTGCAAGGAAGTTCACAAGAAAAAGAGGCATGGTAGTGACCTCTAGGAGATTAAATGTTCAACCCATACAAATGAAAAAAACAACACCAGTAATATGATACTGCCTCTATTAAGTCTGGGTGGCCATGTTGTATGCTTCCCAAATACCTGCTTCTGTGCTAGGTATATATTACCTAGCTGAATTTTTTCAGCAAGGTCAGTTAAATCATATTATCCCAATTTACAGATGAGAAAAGTGAGAATTAGAGGATTCACTCACTTGCCCCAGGTCACACAGCTTCATTGAGAAACACCAATGCTCCTGAATAGTAATGGCGCCAAAATTCCAGCTCAGGTTTTGAACCCCTAGAGCCCAAGTCAAGGCTGGGATTCCTCCCAGCCACAGATCTGCTGGCTTGTTTATACAAATCCAGTTGACCCTTCCAAAGCCAGCTCATTCCTTGCCTCCATCATGAAGTCTCTAAACTCCACCTTCTCTGACGTCTTGCTTCAACATTTTCTTGTCTAACATATTTAAGTTTTGTTTCTCCAACTAACCCCAAAGTTATGTGCACATCATGTCAAAAGAGAGTTAATAGTATCTTGCCGCTATTAATACTAGTGATATTAGCCAGTCTGGAAAATGTACTGCTCATTTATTAACGAGATAATAGAGCAGTGACTCTGCCTTCTTCCTCAAAGTATTGCCAGTGCCTGATGCAGTGCTCAGCTTAAGGCATACATGAAAAAAGTTAACACATTGTCCAAAACGAGCAGGGTAGTATGCAACGCATGGGCATAGCTAGGGGAAGTGTAAAAACTAAATCAAATACCCCACTTGCCCTCAAGGCACCCTCAGTAAATATCATTTATGATGTAAACCAGAAAGTGATAAGTGCAGTAACAAGAATGAGATCCAGAAAAGGGAGAGGGTGTGAGAACAGACCAGCACTGGCACTTAAAAATATGAGGCTTAATTTAATCAGTTTACAGTACCTGGATCCTTAGCTTTTTAAAATGTTCCATTTTACTTAAAGGTGTCTGCATCAATAAGTACAACAGATTTGATCTCGAATCTATAGAGTTCCCAATAAGGAAGGGAGGGACAGAAGATATTTTGATTTGACTGTGGTGTGATCTGTTTTTTCTTCTAACTTCATTTCATTTCTCAGATCAAACCATATCTCTCTCCCTGTCATGAAGAGTTTCCCAGTTCCACCTGAAATGATGTGAGTAAATCATAAGTGTACCTTGAATGTCCCCTATGGCTGGTCACTCACTGGTCCCTAGATTGGTCATTGTACTGAACTTGTCCTTAAAGTCACATAATCAACATATTCACCTTTTGAGAGGTGATGTTGTTTCTGCTGTCCCTCCATGTGTCCCCAGATGTGGGAAGGGAGCATTTTTCACATTGTGTCTAGTTGTCACTGAATCCTCTGTTTGTTGCTTTTTGCATTTGTGTAGCCTCCTGCCTCCAGCTGTGGGGCTCCCCGCAGTTCATGGGTGGCTTTCCGTTTGCCTTCAGTATCCAGATCCTTGGCGGTCATCACGACTGCTGCTTCCAGTGGTAAGGCGCTAAGCTTTGGAGCCCAACTCTGGAACTCTCTCTCTCTCCCTGTTTCTCATGGCCAGACCTTGTGGAAGGTTCCCGACAGCAATCCGGTGCTGTCTCCTTCCCAGTGAGCATCAATCCTTCAGAAGCACTGGGTCAGGATAGGTTCGAGTGCAGCTTCACACCACCATGCTGGTGTTCCACACCACCCTGACAGATGTCCTTCTCTTTGATGGGCTCTTTTTAGCCTCTCCATTGTTGACTTATATCAGGCAATACCCCCATGCACAGGTTATGTCTGCACTTGCCTGATTCCTAAATGGTGTGGCCAAGGGACCTCAAATAAGCCATGATACTAAGAATGGCCTTGGCTGCCTGGGGCACACAGAGGCCCTCCAGGGGTGGGAGGTACTGCCCAACCCTGTGTATTTTCCTATGCAAGTTCCAGAGTCACATTGCGAAGAGTCACTCCTACAGACCAAGGGAGGAGAGAAATTTCTAACATGACTGGATTGTGAGGTGACCATTTCCTTTTCCTGCTATTTATTTTGTATCCAAATGCATAAGATAACAAAAAGATTCAGTTGACCCTCCTCTCATCAAATACACGCAAGGTAAAATGACATGGGTGATGAAGGGGGTGACTGATAGAAACCTGATAAAGATCCCCAGTACTTTCATTAAAAAAAAAAACTTCATTAAAGTCTTGAGAAATAATTATTACCAATACTAATAAAAATAATAAAGTTAGTAATTACTTTCTACATGAGTGGTTCCTGATAAACTATTAGTGTTGTTTACATAAAATCCATCCATGTGGTTCATCTAGACTGGGAACTACTGTTGCTGTGATCAAGTTCTTTCTCTTGAAGGAAAAGTGATAGACAGAGATATGGGGAGGGGTGAGAGCTGTGGGATTAAGTCTAACAGAAAACCAGGGCAGAACCTCCAAGAGGAGCACTGAATACAATCAGAGAGCCACAGAAGAACCTGACTTGCTCAGGATGGAAGAGCTAGAGGATAATTTGGGTGGATTTGAGGCTGAGATTTGAATTGGTTTAGGGTTCAGGAAGGGAATGGGTTTGTAGAACATTGAATACAACAACCCAAACAACGGTTTAATATTCTTTCTAAAACCATTTCCCAGATGCTCCATGAACAAGAGTTACTCAGGAATCTTGTTCAAAATGTTAAGTTCCTAGTTCTCACCTCATCACCTGCTGAAGCTAATCTCCAGTGGTGGAGGTTGGGAATCTGTATTTTTCAAGAAATTCCCCAGGTAGGCCTACCATTCAGCCTGACTTGGGAACCAGTTATTTTAACACCCTCAGTAAACTCAGCCCAGGCACAAGGACGTAAGAGCCTAAGGCAAAATACTCCATCTTTTGACCACTCTGCTTTGATGTATCATATAATGAGCCAAAATGCATCTCTCAATGACCATTGCTGGGTTCTGCTTCTATTCCTTGGGACTTCACAAAACAAATTAAACCCTTTTTTTTTTATGATTTGTCATTTCATCCATAAAAGAGCCAGAATGTCTTCTCCGTGTAGCCTTGACCTGATTCTGCCAGGACCAGGGCTTTGGGCTAGCTTTGAATGTCATTTTGGAACTCTACTGAATGGCTGGAGAAGCCACAGCTATTATTTTAAGTCTACATCCATGTACACATAACATCTTCTGGATCTGGAGGCTGAGCTACAGTCTACAAACTGGGCCTGCTCCTACAGGCTTTTCTTGTTTCTACTACTGTTTTTCCTTTGTTCCTCCTGCATCCTTAAAGTTTCTTTATTTCAGCTTCCCAGAAGCACAACTCTACAGATTTGCACATCAACAAAAGAGCCAGAAGAGACCCTCTTTCTGCAGATTCCTCCTTCTTGCTACAAATGGACAAGTGGACCGTTGCCTCCTCTCTTCACATAACTACCCTTGGCTTTCTCTTCCATATGAAGCAAAACCACAGGGCAGTGGATGTGGGCTAGCTCCATGCCACTGGTTATAGCATTCCATTTTATTCCTCTAAGGCCAGCTTTGGCATTTGGTAGAAGCTGTACTTAATTAGCATATATATATGTACTTAAAAAGTGTTCCATGTTCTTTGGTCCGGTATGCCAAATATATTTAATTTCAGGTACTAGGTACAAGAGCACGAAAAAATATCAGTTAACAACGAAATTGTCTTTTGTGCCACAGTTTCCTTGAGGGACACTGAAAGGATGAAGGAGTTATTGGCTTGGGTCGCTTATCCCCAAACTATCAAACCTCACATAGCCATGCCGAGGTGCGCAGAGAATGGTGTGATTGCTTTATCATGGTGTTCCAAACTCCAGGCAACTTTTCAGACACAGGAAAGCCAACTAAAAGGATGTGATATAATCAGCGTGTATTTGTACCACTGCACTGCTCAGTGTTTAAATGAATGTACATCATTTGGGTCATATGTACTCATACTACATAATTCTTTTTATACTATGACAGCCAATAACTTGAGTAGATGATAAGATATCCACGATGTTTTCAGAAAATCTGGAGAATTTGAACTCAGAATTTATATTCTGACAACACCATATGCTGCTTGCACCTGAAATCCAGCCTTGCTCCTCTGTGGCTTGGTCTTTCTTCCCTGAGGATAGTGCACTAGGGCAACTATCTCCTTGAGGCTTCTGCCCCAGGCTGGCTGGCTGTACCTCTCACCCTGCACGTGAACCTGATGAACAGGTTTCTGGTTTTCCATTGTGATTTCTTAATCATTTCCTATGTGGCTCCAAGTCCCTTTGCAGCCTTGCCATCTGCAGGCATCCTAGTCCCAGGGCACCTGCTTGATCCTGACTTGTCTCTCTCTAACCCATGAACCCTAACTAATTTCATGGGAAAGAATTTAGGAAAGGAGAAAGCAAGAGTGTACCCAGGTTAGGCCTTGGATTGTGATGTACCAAAGAGTGCTCAGAGACACCTGGGTTCAAACCTTATCTCTGAAAAACACTGGCTATGTAATCTGTAAGACTATAGGCTCAATACCATCAACCTCATGGGATGGATGTAGAAATTAAATGGGATAATATATTTAAGATTAATGGCAATCAGGAACCTCATAAATATTAATTTTTTCTCCTTCTCTTTCTTTTACCCTTCATGTACATTCGACTTGAGGAATGAGAGCTTGTCTCTTCCTAATGTAGCTAAATGCTCACACCTTGCATTGTATAATACTTTGTAAAATACAAAACACATTTCAGAGGCCTTTCACCCTCAAAGTTCTTCTATAAGTGGGTGGAGTAGAGGTAATTATTTTCATTTTTCAGATTAAGAAATGGAACCTAACGGGGTTAAGTGATTTGCCCAAGGTCTGTACTGTGATCTCTTGAGTACAGACAATACATCTTCTTAAGAGATTGCTAAGCAATCTGAATATCTGATAGAGGAACCACTGCTAGTCATTCCACACTCCCATCAGGCCTGGCATTCCTTAGGAAATGAGTTCTTCTATCCCAGCTCAGTTCCTCTGAGAGCTTGCACAGAGCAATCTGACAAATGAATTCATATGAAGGTGCCAGGGGCTGATAATGGCTTAATATATTAACATTCCACAAGTATTGACATTTTAACAAAGAGAAACTCTGGAAAACACCTTAATGCAGGGAGAGCAAATAGATTTTGTCCCAAGTGCCAGCTCTGATCAATTAGTAGTAGACTCTCAGCATTGTTTTAAGAGACCCTGAGCTGTGTCTGGGCTCAGACGAAAGCCTGTGTGATCCATTGTCAAGGCCTGCCATAGGTGTGGATGGGACAGGAGAGACAGGCTTGCCACTTGGACCCTCCTCCTCCAGCTCTGATCCTGAATCCACCAGACAGCTCCAGGAGAGCAACCTCATCTTCCACCTTCCCCACTTTGACCTACTCCCTTCAAGAGCTGCTATGTGAGGTAGAGATGACAAAAAGAGGCTAGGCCAAGTCCCCTGCGTGAGTCCTATTACCTCCTGAGTGTAGGTTTTCTCATGATGAACACTAGATGAGATATTAGATGCAAAAGCACTTTGAAATGATAAAACACTATTCACATATGACAAGGAACTGCTATTAGTCCAGGTACCACAGCCAGCTGGAGGGGTGGGAGTCTTCAGGCATTCTCAGATAGCTCCTTGAAACAGTGAGTGACTTATTTTGCCAGATTGAGGAAGACGGTTTGGTTTTCTAGGGTCACCTTCTTCTTTGCCTGTCTCTTCCCCCTCCTTTCAACCCCCTAGGAGATGAGCTAAACAAGCTGCCCCAGCAGCATTTCCTCCTCCCTCCTGAGCTGGGTATTGGCATCATTATCTGAATATCAGCAATAACAGATAGGAGTAGCAGATACCGATGTTTCATTACCTTTGGCGCCGCTGGGGATTGCTGTCCGGATATTTGGATTCATGTGGCTTTCTCTCTCTGAGACTGACTTTCAAAAAACATAGTGACTTTGCCTCAACAGGTTAACCACTGCAGGCCTGGGGGATAGAGCCCCTCTGGCCTTTGTCCTCTTTTGGGTTCCATCCCGGGTCCATGCTTGGTGTCACCTGGTTCTGTACATAGTAATGCCAGGCTCATATTCCTGGAGTCACTTAATCACTTGCATAAACATATCAACCTGGCATGTAAGGACCTGCATAGCCCTTACCTGTCTTTCCAAATTATCACATCTTCTCCTTGTAACTCACCCATCTCTTCCAGAAAACTGGGCTATGTATTCAGCCCCATAAGGGTCAGCCACATCCTCACTTCCACAGTTTCCCAGGCTATCTGCTATCCCTGGCTTCGAGTCTCCACCTGCTAAGTGTCACCCTTTGCTTAAAGTTCACCTCAGTTGGCACCTTCATGAGGTCCATAATGACTCTTCTCAATCATGTGTCATCTTCTCTTCTTTTCAATATTTAATAATCACTAGCATCTATGGGGGTACATACAAAGGCCCTAGACTATGCTTTACTCCATATCCACAGTCTCAGTTAATCTTCACAATAGCCCTATGATTAGGCACTACTATTAACCCAGTTTTATGGATGATGAAACACAGGCCAGAGAAACAAGGGATTTGCACACAACAAGGCAGACGGTAAGTGCTACAGCTAAGATTTAAGCCCAGGCCTCTGTCTCCAGGATGCATGCCTGGAAGCCCCACACTCCAGGGTTCATCGAGCCTACCCCTAAGCCCCAGAAGCATCTGTCTCCTGCTGACATGGATTATATTCTTCTGAGTGTGAAAGATCTTTGTGGTCTTGTCTTCATCCCCTGCCTTGACTATAAACTGTTGTATAACCAAGAGAGGTCATATCTTCCTTAACTTTATCTCCCCAGTGCATAGGACATGCTGAGGATCTCTCTGATTTAAATTAACCACCCTCTCATCCCAGTCTATTCTCACAGGCTCCACATCCTGAACCCACCTCCTCACAGCCTAATCTGCTGATATGTTTCAGCTAGCCAGTTCTTCCTGCAGCCTCCCCCAACATCATGTTGTTTTTCCTGCATGCTCTTTATTTTTGCTGTGCCATTTACACTCCCCATCCTGAATCACTCTTTCTCAATTTTCTCCAAACTTCAAAGCTCTACTCTAAAGGTCCACCTCCTTAGGAGAACCCTTCCTAACTATTATAGGTCACGTTGGTCTCTCCCTCCTTGAACTAGTAACACATATATAGATCATTCCCCAGGTCCTTCACTAATTGATGATTAGTAATACCTACCCTGTGCTGAGTTACATAGTAGGCACTGTGGAGATATTTTAAAAGTATGGCACATATATAGCCCATGGATTTGAAAGGTCAAGTACTGGTGAAACAAGGATTGCTCACATGAAAAGCTAATAAAATGCCCAGTCACTTAAACATGTCAGGTGGAAAGTTCAGACAAAAATATGTGCTAGGCAAAGCAAAGTGGCCCACATCTATAATCCTAGCCATTTGGGAGGCCAAGGCAGGAGGACTGCTTGAGCACAGGAGTTCAAGACAAGCCTATGTAACACGGCAAGACCCCATCTCCACAAAATAACAAAGTAAATAAATAAATTACCCAGGTGTGGTGGCACATGCCTGTAGTCCCAGCTACTCAAGAGACTGAGGTGGGAAGATGCTTAAGACAGGAAGATGGGGGCTTCAGTGAGCCATGATCACACCACTGCACTCCAGCCTGGGTGACAAAGTGAGGCCCTGTCTCCCCAAAATAAAAATAAAAACAAAAATATGTGCTAAAGGAGATCCAAGGAGGATGAGAGCACTGGGCATTCTGGTGGTTAGGCTGGAGGTGACCTGGAGGGAGCAAGGTTTGGAGGATAAGTTTAATCTGGGCAAAGAGTAAGGAAAGAGGAAATATCACAGGCAGGGCAATAATGCAATCAATCGATGAGATTATAAAACAAGAATGACTTGTGAAATAGGTGATAAGAAGACAGGTTTGATGAGTGGGAAAATTAGACTTGGAATGAAACAGGGAAAATCCAAGCTACTGAATACACCTATGCAATCCTAGCTTCTATGTAGGCCATCTCTTATCCCATCTTTGATTCTTCATATGAGACAATGGAGTCCAAGGACGGGAATGTGGCTTGGGAAGGGCAAACCTAGATCCCCTATGTTCTAGGTCTGTGCAAGCAAGTGGAAGAAGCCTTTAAGCTGGACAGTGCCACACCACCTTGGACTAGCTTGCTGATTCTCAGTCTTACGTCAGAAACAGTACGTCTTAGTGTTGCAACCATATGTCTTAAAGACTATGTGTCTCTGACAACAGCCTGGTGGCTACCTTGTTCACTTCAGCTTATCAGAACTTGAATTTCTTCATCTACTGGGAAAAATAAAACCAAAAACAATGTTTAAGGGTAAGCCTAATTCCAGGGTTGTGGTAAAATTTAATGAGACGGGCTTTTCTAGTGCATAGCTCAGTGCCTACCACAGAGGAAATTCTCAACATAAATCATCTTTTATGTGAAATGGGGGTTACGGTGCCTCTCCCAAAAGGATATGCAGTCTATGCAATTAAATAACAAAGAAACCAAAACCAAGGGTTCAGGGGACCAGGAATCTATTCCAACTTGAATCTACAAGTGCCAGCATAGTGTCGACCTGCCAGCCACAAATGTGGAAACCTGCACTCTCTAGCCCAGGGCACAATCCATCATAGATATTTAAAAAAGGTTTCTGAGCTGAATGGATTTAAACTGGATCAAATTTGATTGGATCCTTTGTTTAAGATTTAAAAGTCTGCCTCTGAGAAGAGGCTGAATAGAACACTTCTTGAGTTTGGAGATTATTAATTCCAGTGGTCAGACTTGGCCTGTTAATTACCAAAAGAATGCCCTAACTATGTTTTCCCTCCTCCACTGCTCAGAGAGTTGATTGAACATGAAATCCACAGCTGTGGTTGGGGTTTTCTGGGAGTTGTCAGCAGCAATTACTTCCATGGGATCCAGACTGCCCAACCCAGACCTACAGGCAAGATCATGAGCTTTAGCATTTCAGAAGGAGATCCATCTCCCAACCATATCACATGCACTCTGTGTGCCAGATAGTGTGTACTGATATTCAGACCTAATTCTACCCTGCTTTGCTTCCCTCTATTTCTGAGGCTGAAAGCCTGGAAACTGCCACCCAGAATCCTTGGCCAGCATAGACTGCTGTGGAGAGGCACTCACTGGAGATTGAAAGGCAGAAGGTAGGGGATGTCACGCTTCTCCCGACTCTGTCAACAACCACAGGGAACTGCAGGCAATGGAAGGCTCTGGCCATATCACTGGCGGTTTCAGTATCAGGGCTTAAGCTTGTGGTTTTCTTCTGGCGGCAAAGGACGGTGATTTCTATGGCAGCAATATCTGCCGGCTGTGGAGCTCCAGCCAGCAAGTGCTGCTTCCTGAGTGCTGAGCAAAACCACACAGTCATTGTTCTCCTTCAGCCATTCCAACACACATGCAACCAAAGTGCCTGTATTAAATCCTCATCTGCTTGAAATACCTAGAGTTTTCTGTGTTTTTGCCACTGGACACTAACTGAAATACCACTGAAAACCTTCTCTCAATTAGTATGGTATTACATAAATAAACTTTTTATGCTACTAATGATGAATAATAAAAAGTTTAGCACTTCTAAGAGTAAGGCCTTTCTAATCATAGGCTTAAAGGAAAACAGTTCTGAAGGTACTTCAGACTGAAGTTCTGAAGGTTTCCTTCAAACTGACATGTGATGAGGGATGTTTAGGCCAACAGGTTCTTCCTCACGTATTGATCAAGCAGGACAGAAATGGCCATCTGCAAAAATGATGTGAATGGTTAGCCATGAAATGAACGGCCAACATCGAACAGGGCACCACGAGCAGGTGCCGCAGCGGCTGCAGATTATGAAATGGAAAGGGAGAAGGCAAGGAAGGTTCTACAGCCCACTGAGAAAACCGTGTCCTCACTCACTGGGTTGGTCCAAGAATGGCTCATCCACTGTAGCACTAGCAGGCCTCTGAAGCAAGCAGTAGCCACTGGGGAGCAGGGGTGGGATTCTGTTTCTGAGCCAAGGCTCCAGGTCACCCCTGAGGCTGAAATCATAGAGAACACCAGTGGCCAACTCTGCAGTGTCCAGGCCAACTCCTATGCAATGCTTAGAAAGAACATTTCTTTCTTAAGTTAGCGTTATGCCCAGGTCTCTACCTCCTTGGCAAAACACAACCTCAGTATGCACTGGGGGTTCCTCTAAGGTGAAACTGCAGATCTTAGCAGCATTCACAGCTTTGAAACGATGTGTGCCTTAAAGTTATTGCTTTTTGCTTTGTTTTGTGTTCAGAGAGAAAAAAATAACAACAACAAAAATTCAAACCTTTAAGAAATCTAATTATATGTTTGAGTTATAGACTAGTTTTTGACAACAAAAAAAATTAACAAAAAAGGGGGCTCATTAAGAGGCTTTTGTCTCCAAAACAAGTGTGTTTTCGTAAGCCATAGAGCAAGCAAATTCTAATTGCTGGCTTCATTATACAGAAAAGTCTAAGTGTAACAATCAGAAGCCTTATTACACATACATAATTGAGTTTCATTGCAACTTATGAAAACATAAACTCTCTTAAACACACTTGCAGAAAATGTCGCATCATCAAATCAACACTTTTATTATACAAAAGTAATTGTGTTTAAAGACACCAAACATATGTTACTTATACAAAAAAAATGAGTTGTACTATGATTCAGAAGTCTAAATCTTGAATCTAAGAGCAATGTTTTGTTTGCAAATGCAGGGTAAAAAAAAAAAAAAGGCAAATTAAAAACTTTACTAATGAGATGTAAGGGAACTTCCTTTGGAAATATTCTACTTTGGAAAAAATAATGAACCGAACTCTCCAATTCCTTTTTCTGGTCAGATCTTCCATGATAATACATTGCTCTGTGCCTTGCTCCTTCTAAATCTATTTCTCATCCTGCGTCTTCACGTTTTTCCTTTTGATTTGAATTCTTTCTCTATCCAGTCTAAGCTGTGATCATTTGAATTTTTCTTTTGCTAACACCAGTAGTTTCTTTGCCCCTGCAAAGTTCCACCATTCTCACCTGGTCACGCCCATCACTCAGTTAATTGCCCCCTACTTCCTACATTCTTTCTGGGCTGATGGGCCCACCAGGAATGTGTAAGCTCAAATCCAGCTGACCCTTAATGGTTACCCTGCAGCCCCCTTGCTTCTCCAGGCGATGCTCCTTCCCAGGGCAGGCTACAGAATTTGTGGGGCCTGGTAGAAAAATGAAAATGCAGGTCTCCTGGCTCAAACAGCAGAGGAAATATTTTTTTCATTTTTCCAAATGTTTGTATTTACTATTTAATATCTTGCTCCCTCCATTATAGGAATACAGCAAGGGAAGTGCAGACCCCCACAGGCACCTGCAGCACGTGGGGTATATGCCTAACCCCCAACTCCTGCACCGAGGCCTCTAACGTAGAAAGCAGCAGTGGTCAGTGAGTGGGAGCAGGGGACAGAGAAGCCATCCTGGGGAGGTGGGACCCCACATGAGCCAGGTTCGAAGCCCTTGGTATGTGCTGTCTTCCCCCTGGACTCACTTATAAGACATAACTCAAAGATAAAATTATTAAGAATTTCAAATTGCAACCACAAATTATTAAACTCCAATGGTTGGGCCCTGTGTGATTGCACAGGCTACTGGCCCTTGAGGCTGGCCCTGCTCATCCCCATTCTCATGACAGCTCAGGATTCCTATCACAAGCCTCCATCCCTGGGTACCCTTCCCTCACCAACTGCACAGGCTGCAGATGAGCTGACCTGCATTTCACGGGTAAGTCAGCAACCATCCCAACTCCTTCCACTGCTCCCCAGCCTGCCGCTGAAAACACTGCAAGCCGCACAGCTCCATCTCTTTTCTCACAGAAGCAAAAACTTACGCCTCATCCTAAGACAGGCCCTCTCCTGCCACATGGGGGGCTCAATCGATCTCTTCCTGCCATCTCTGAACATCTCCTGCCTCAGTGTTCTGTTCCTCCTCTGCCATACTGCTAAGGGCTTCACTGAGACTGGCACATATGCCTCCCTACAAATCGGGAGAGTGTGTGCTCTTTTTATCCTCATTTTGCATTTGAAACTTAGGAGTTTAAAGAAACTCACCGAAGGTTACACAGATACTAAGCAGCAAACTACCATTTGAACTCAGACTCCAGAACCTAATAACACTTAGCTAGCAAATCCTCTGGCATTTTCAAAATCCTCTTTCTTCTGGCATCTTTCCCCTAAATGGACATTTTCTCTTAGTCCACATCCAAAGACAACCACAAATGTCAAATAAACACAAAGATTGCAAAGTTTTCATGATCCAGCTGAGTTCAGATGTTCCCCTTTCTTCCCTTTGCTACTGCACTTCTTTACATCATAGCATATGATCCCTGCCACTGCTTTCACCCTCCATCGCTTTTCCTCACCCGCATGTCATGGAGATGTCTGCCCCCTGGTTTCATCAGTTAGGGATCCTGCATTTTGGTGGATACTTTTTCTCCTTGACCTCTCCTCACCCTAAAGCACTGGTGTCCTACCTGTTTCTCAGCATCCGCTCATCCTTGGCAAGCTTAGATCTCATTCTACCTCTGTCATTCAGGCCACACCCAAATGGCAGTCCCTAAGCTACACCCTTTGCCCTCTTGTCCTCTGACCTCTTACTAGATAACTCCCAACTTTTGTATAGGTACCTCCTAGATGCCACAGACATGCATAATCTTACACTTGTGAGAAAGTCAGAACAATAAACAAATTAGGTATATATCAGACACTTCATACATATCATCCTCTTGAATCTTCACCTCCTCTTCAAATAATAGACATGAGTCGGCCTGACGTGGTGGCTCATGCCTATAATCCCAGCACTTTGGGAGGCTGAGGAAGATAGATTACTTGAGCCCAGGATTTTGAAACCAGCCTGGACAACATGGTGAAACCCTCTCTCTACTTAAAACAAAAAAATTAGCCAGGAGTGGTGTTGCACACCTATAGTCCCAGCTACTTTGGAGGCTGAGGTGGGAGGTTTGCTTGAACCCAGGAGACGGAGGTTGCAGTGAGCCATGATTACACCACTGCACCCCAGCCTCGGTGATAGAAGTTCTCAAAAAAGAAAAAAATAAATAAAAGAAATAAGAAGTTTGAAGCTCAGGACACCTAATTTATCTCTGTACAATCATTCTGCTAAGCAGTCCAGAGCCAGGATTTCAGTCAGGTCTACTGATTCCAAGTTCTTCTCCCACCACTGCCCAGGTACCATTGCATCTCTGATGTGTCTGTCAAATTTCACGGATAGATTTCTGACTTTCTCAGATTATATCTCACATAACTCAAAGTTAAAATACCAAGATTTCACTAAAGTGCTATCTGCCCTGAATTTCCTATCTTAATTAATAGAATAGATATGTGACCATGCTTTTCCATTCCCTTGTTCAAAATTCCTGAGGGGCTCCCTAGTTCCCTCATGATAAAGTTGGAAATTTTCCTTCAGGGCATATAAAGTCCTCTGTGACCTGGCTCTTGTCTGCCGGTACACTGGTCTTCAATGGTGCCTGTTGAAAGCATTCAGATGTTGCAGTCAGATTGCAAAACCCCAGTACATCATAGTCTATGGTTCATCCAGTCATTCATTTGACAAAAAATTATCTATTGAGTGCCTACTATGTGCCTGGCTCTGTTCTGGGTACCTTGGGCTATATCCATGGGGGGAAAAAAAAAAACATAGCAAAAAATCTCATTATCTTTGACCTTTCAACCTACCAAAGATAGAAAAGTAGACAACAAATGAAAACTAATAGTAAATCATATAAGAAGAGGATGAAACAAACAGAAAAGGAAAGCAGGGTAAAGGGGAGTCATGAGAAATTTTGTGGTTTACAATTAAATGGCAGGCTCAGAGTGAGGCTCATTAAGAAGGGAAGACTTGAGCAAAGACGTGAAGGAGTTGAGGAAGGGAGCCATGCCGCCATCTGGGAGAAGAGTGTCCTAGGTGAAAGGAACAGATTGTGCGAAAGTCCTACAGTAGGAGTGGGCTCCAAAGAGCCTCAAAGAAGGCCAGCTGTGACTGGAGCAAAGTTAGCAAAGCGGGAGTGTAATAACAGAGGAGGCTAGAAAGGTTAAGGGGGCCAGGTACTGTAAGACCTTGGATATTGTCAGGACTTTGGCTTTACCCTGAGTGAAACAGGGAACCCTTGTAGGGAGTGACCTGATATAATTTACATTAAAAAAAAAAAAAGAAAACACTCTGACCACTTGAATGGAATAGACGATATGCAGGCAATGACAGGAACAGGGAGCCAGGAAAGTAGCGCCATGACCTGGGCAAGAGATGATGGTGGTCAAAACAAGAGTTATAGCAACAAAGGTGGTAAGAAGTGGTCTGAATGTTAGCACACAATGTCCCCCTGGCCTGTAATGTTTTTCCCAAACCATCCAGGTGGCAGACTCACCTGACTTTCAGAAACATTCTACTCTCTGGGAAATCTTCTCAAACCTCTTATCCTTGGCTAAATTCAGAGGTTCTTCTATTTTATCTCCCTCTGAATTTTCATAATACTACAGATATTTCATTATTAGAGCATATATCTGTCTATGTCAAAATTACTGATATTATTGTCTGTCTCCCAACCAGAATGTGGGTGTCTTGAGGCCATGCTACTTTACACTTCTTTGTGTGTTCAGGATGCAGTCTTCATAAATGCTCAGTAAAGGCTGGTGATTGAATGAATGACATAAATGTACACGGTAAACTATCTATCTCCATCTAGACACTAAACCCCAGTGTCAAGAAATGTAGACACTGGTTAGTTCTCAGAAGACTAACACTCAGCAGTAATCATCTACACAAGACCCCTACCAACTGGGGAAGGATAACAGGACGAAAGTGAAGTCCCACCATCTTTTCTTCAGCCACCGAGTGAAGAAAAATCAGGAAGCGATTGATGTGTAAAGTAACTGGATGGAAAAAGGCATATGTCCTGATCACCACCTATTCACTCTATTGGTGGAAAGGGAATCTCTTGTACTCAGTAATATGAGATGGCAACACAACACCTACAGGGGACAGATGAGCCATACAGCAGTTCATTAGTCACATTTACTCACAGCCTCTGGGAGCAGGACACCACACAACATGCAGGACCAAACAGGCATTGTACTCAGGAATAGAGAGAACAAGCAGGGGCTCTTGGAGACAATTTTTGTAGTAACAAAAGGATGAAGTGACCCCCAGTTTCCACGAGTGGATGTAATTGGCTTGTTTGAATGATTTCATGGGTTGACCTGGTGGTCTACTGCTGGTCCTGCTAATTAGGGAACTTAATAGAAAGGTTTTCCCACTAAGTGGGGGTCATATCTGATGGGGAATTCATGGTTAGACCTTTGGAGCTCTACGAGGCTCAAAGATGTGATGCCAGCATTTAATATTGCTCACATTACAACATGGAAGCAAAAGAAATGTTCAGTTCTAAGACTGGAGGAGGAAGGATCTAGAAGAAGACAAAATTAGGAATAGTTTGCAACTTGGGGACTGCACTGGAATACGGGGTTATCATTGATGCAGTAAATACAGAATGTTACTAATAACAAAAGATGTTCTGGTAACAACATATATCATAACACAATTCCAGGTCTAGATGGATAAGCTAATTCTAAAGCACACGAGAAAGACACCTCAGGAAGACTACAAATATATTGCCTGCCTTCGTCTGAAAGTTCCTGGAAAACTAAGCTGAGCTGATCTAGCAGTGGGGAAAATGTGTGGACTCAATTGGTGGCTGACACAGAACCACCTAGAGAAAACCTATTATGTATTTTAATACTATATTCAGAGCAATATTCCTAGAACACAGAACTCCCACCACCAATGCATTCATTATCAACAATGCTTCCCCATTGCTGAACAATAAACTCTGAACTCCTGAGCCTATTGGTGAATACCCTAAAGAAGCCAATTCTACTTACTTAGCCTTAGCTTTTATTTCTCTCCTGCAAGCACTATCCTTTGTCAAGTCCCACTTTCTTTGTGAAAGCCTTCCAGTGTAATGAGGCTCACAGTTATGACTCTTTTGGTAATTAATCTCCAGCTGTAAGAAATGCTTACTGGGTACCAATTAGATGTCAATACTATGCTAGAAGTTGAAAATACAAAGAGATATGAGATAAGCTCTTACCTTCAAAGGCCTACAAATCTGACTGAGGAGCAGAACAATGCAAGGTTGAAACAAGTAATGCACGATGAATGGTAAGAAGTGGAAAGGAGAGATCACTGTACTAATGTATTTCTAATGTAAGTTGGGGGCAAAGAGACTTATATTTTACTTGTTGTATCTCATTATGTATGGTACAAAAACAAGGGTACCACCTTCTACTTTTCTACAGCCAGCACTTAACATTTTTTTTTAGGTTGACTGACTGACTACACAATTCACTTATATATTGATGTTTGCTTGCCCCTTGGGAATCTTCTAAATATGTCTATTCTATTCTCTAATCATATTAGTAACTTTCGAGTTAACTCATCTTAAAAGGTCTTATTACCCTTGGGAAATTTAGTATCACTAACTTAATATCCTACCTTTTCATGATAGAGGTAGGTATTATTACTGCTATAATTTAGACCATATTAATTATATTTTTCTCAGTAACATAAATTCCATCAGACTCCAATACTGGGGGCTGTGTAGCTGTTTACGATATGAGATACGAAAGGCATATGTTTTGTAGCCCCAAAAGATTATGCCCAGTTGGACTCCTGTAGTGGCTAACACTGGAAATCAGTCTCATTAGATAACACCACTCTTGCCCATGAAGAAATTGTTTCTGGAATGTGAATGCCTCTGGTACAGGTGAAACCAAATCAGCAAGTTATTTGTGGACTTGGGGTTTTGTTTGCAACCTTTTTAAGATCTTCTCCTGTGTACTGGATGTTGTGCTGGGCATCATAGGGATACAACATTGATCAAGTTTCATTTCCTCCTTTCAGTACATCACTATCTGGCTAGTTGAAGGTCTTTAGTTACCTGGCCATGCAGTGGGTATTTACAGGGCAGCAGCACATAATTAAGTGACAATTATGGAGTTATTGTGACAAGAAGACTTGGTTTAAAAGGGCTGGAATCCAGCCTAGATTTCGTCATTAAGCCACTGTGTGACCTTGGGTATCACTTGCTTCCAAAGATTTGCCCTGGTTCTGATGCGCTTTGCTTCCATTGGGTGATTCCCAGCTTCAAGAGAAGTTCAGAATACCCTCAGTGATATCAAGGGAAGCAGAGATCAGAGCCTAGTATAGTGCCTGACACACAGTTGGTGCCACCATCTTAGCTCCCAACTTTATCTAACCTCAACCCCAGAAGGACTTTTTCTACTTGGAATTACTATCTCCAAAGCAGAATGGGAAAAGGAACAAAGGTGAGCTGGAGTAGCTAGAAGAACCTCAAAGATGATGGGGCATGAGGTGCACTTCAAGGAGAAGGTAGGATTTGGAAGGAGTGGGATGTGGGGGCATGGCAGGTAGGGCAAGAGTCATAAGAAGGCTCCCCTTAACCTTACTGTCAATAATTTTTATCAGACATAGACCTGTGTATGTGATGGCTTTAGATACCTTTTGGAGCTCATCAGCAATCATGCCTTTAGCTATGACAACTTAGAGGTGAAACTGTCAGCATCACAGACACAGTCTGCTTCCTATGATTGTGCCTTTGTTTGCCCATTATGGAAACAGAGGTAAGGATTTGCCCTGAAGGTATAGCAAGGCATTAAAACCCTGAGATTTGATCCTATGCTCAAGTTTAGCCCTTTGGCTCCTACTACATGTGACAGATCTGCTCCAATATGAGAGATCTCTTGGGACTTATACTCAGTCTCCAGGAGAAAACTAACTATAGCCCTTAGCCACTGAATTAAGGTCTTTGTTGTCATCTAATTGTTTTCTTTTGCTGTTTATTTATTAGTTTCAGGGAGGAAGTGTATGCTAGAGATAGAGAGATGTTCTCTAAGTATCTCCTCTACTTCATGTCCTATTTGTGATACCTTACCTCATCCCTGCTGGAATCCTGAGAGGTAAGCATTAAGCTGCCTGTTTTACAGGTGAGGAAAATAAGGGTCAGTGAGGTGAAATAGCTCACATAAGGCCCCAGCTAGGAAGTAGCTGAACACGGATTTGAACCATGTAAAAAGAGCCGAGACTAGGTGAGGCAAGTGAAGTGCCCAAGGTGCAAAATTGCAGGAGGGCCCAACTCTCTGACTCTGCATCTAAACAAATGTGAAAATGGATATCTTGCTTCACCCAAGTCCTGGCCCTGCTCACAAGGCTGTCTGGCTCCAAAACCCGTATTCTCTCTCTTATACCACACTCACGTTCTGTAAGGCCAACATTTCAGCATTCACAATGTTCCCCTTAGGATCCCAGGGGGAGAAAGGATTCCCAGGAAAACCCAGGCTTAGGAATCTTTACTCCCAACTACATTCTAACCACAAGCCCAGGTGATGCTCAGATAAGGTAGAGTAGGAGAATAGATGACCAAATAACTGTCAGCCAGAACTACTCCTGGAGGTGCCACATAACATTCACATGTCAAGAGAAATTTGGCCATGATGTAACCCCTGCTGGAGCTAGACAGGGGTACAGGAGCAGCAGGTCTGAATATATCAACTTTCAGAGAGTCAGAATGTCTACAAGAGAAGTTGTATACTCCAGACATCACAGTTCTTTTAGTTTGTATAGATGCTGCACAGAGCATTCCCTTGAGAAAACTACACTATTGGGTCAGGAAGTTGTTAAAAATCTAAGGGTGACATGGCCTTTAGGCCCTAACCAGACACTCCCCAGAAACAGACACAGTTGTCTTACACAGGTGGTCCCAACATCCTTCCTGTTCCTTGTGCATTTAGGGCGAAGAGAGACCCACGTGCCAAACAACAAGCTGTGGATATTAAGTTGGACAGCAGGGCCATAAAGCCACTGCAGAAGAGTGACATTAAAGCAGCAGCACAAACCCCTCAGTGGCAGCATTAAGTCTGTGTCAACACTGGCATCGAGTTGCACAGAACACATGGAGATCCAAGATGCTCACTGCAGTTATGTTCAGATTCTCTCCAGGAAAAAAAAAAAAAAAAAAAAAAAAAGACACAGAAGGGTAAACAAACTAAGAAATGTCTCTGTTCTTTGATTGCTATACATGTCCACCTGGTTTCCATGCAATTCTCTTCTATACCATTCTGCACCCAAGTTCCCTTGATCCTGTTTTATTTTAATCATCCTACCCCATCTCACCTTCTCCCACTGAATTAGCCAGGGTTCTCTAGAGAGACAGAACTAATAGCATATATATATTTGTATATATGAAGGGGAGTTTATTAAGTATTAACTCACATGATCACAAGGTTCCACAATAAGCCATCTGCAAGGTGAGGAGTAAGGAAAATCAGCCAGAGTTCCAAAACTGAAGAACCTGGAGTCCAATGTTTGAGGGCAGGAAGCATTCAGCATGGGAGGACGTAGTCTGAGAGGCTAGACCAATCTAGTCTTTTCATGTTTTTCTGCCTGGTTTACATTCTAACTCCACTGGCAGCTGATTAGATGGTGCCCACCCAGATTAAAGGTGGGTCTGCCTTTCCCAGCCCACTGACTCAAATGGTAATCTCCTCTGGCAAAATCCTCATAGGCACACCCAGGATCAATACTTTGTATCCTTCGATCCAGTCAAGTTGACACTCAGTATTAACCATCACAAGTCTACCTCTTGTCAACTTGAACCCATACACATCTCCTGAGATCATACATAATCTTCAAATAAAGACAATAATAATGTCATAATTATACCTAACATAATACAACTCTCCTCTGTACAACTGGAAACACACCAATCCCCAACCCAAATACTATTACATAAATTTAACAATACTTAAATGCTGATATGAAGTCAATAAATCTTATGTCACATGATAAGTGAAAAAGGAAATAAAATGAAGATATTTTCTTAGTACAAGTGTATACATGCACAAACATGTTTTTAACAAAAGAAGGAAATACTCATGACAATTACAGTTCTCATTTCTGCAGCTGGTCATGTGGCCGTAGGTGGTATTGATGACTACCTTCTTCTACTACCCATTATGTATTCCCTCTGCCTTCAGCAAGCACCTCAGTAGGTCCTGTTTTTTGTTTGTTTGTTTGTTTGTTTTCCTGGTGGAATAACCCAAACCTTCATTCCTGAAAGGTCTGGGCCATTTGTAGTCCTGCCTTGATTGGGCTGTTGTAGTTTCCCATTGACCTCAATCATAGGGCATGGTACTACTAAGAGACTCCCTAATGGATCTCCTGTATTCCATGCATACTCTTCCTTACTTGCATTGTGTAGTAGTAGACTGATTTCATCTTGATAGTCCAGGTCAGTCACCCCAGCCAACATTGTAACTCCCTTCTAAGCCTTTTTACTTAAAGGTAGGGGGAGCCCAAATTGTCCAGGTGGCAATCTTAACTTCCAATTAAGGTTGGAGGCAGCGTTTCACCCTCTGAAACTAAGTAAGACCTCTAGGCCAGTAGAAAGTAATGTTGCACTAACAGGAAGCAAAAATTTTGCTAGTGGATCACTAGGGGTGATGGCAAGTGGTGCCACTTCTACTTCCACCCCTTGATTCCGGGACCTGTGAATCCTGGTTATGGAAGAAAGGGTACCATATATTGGACTCTGATTCAGAGCATACACAGCCTTCTGGAGAATTTGCCTTAGCCCTGAAAAGTATTGTCACCTAGTTGGCATTGTAATTGTGACTTCAAAGGACCATTTGACCGTTCTACCAATCCAGCTGCTTCAGGATGATGGGGAACACGGTAAGACCAGTGAATTCTATGAGCACGAGCCCATTTCCACACTTCTTTAGCCATAAAGTGAGTGCCTTGGTCAGAGGCAATGCTGTGCAGAATACACATAAGGTATTCTATGAGTCCATGGACGATAGTCTTGGCAGAAGCATTGCATGCAGATTAGGCAAAACCATATCCAGAGTAAATGTCTATTCCGGTGAGGACAAGTCAGCATATTGTCATCAATGTAATGCACCAGTATGATATTTTGAGGAAGCAAAAAGCGATCATGTTCCCTCTGAATAAGAATATGACACAAAACCAGAGAGTTGATATACCCCCAAGGTAGGACAGTAAAGGTATATTGCTGGCCTTGCCAGATGAAGGCAAATTACCTCTGGTGGGCATTATGGACAGGAATAGAGAAAAAGGCATTTGCCAAGTCAGTGACTTCATACCAGGTAGCAGGAGATGTGCTAGTTTGATCAAAAAATGAAACCACATCTGGTACAGCAGCTGCAATTTAAGTCACCACTTTGTTAAGCTTACAATAATGCACTGTCATTCTCCAAGATCCATCTGTCTTCTGCGCAAGCCAAATAGGAGAGTTGAATGGGGATGTGGTGAGAATCACCACCCCTGCATCCTTCAAGTCCTTGATGGTGGCACAAATCTCTGTAATCCCTCCAGGGACGCGATATTGGTTTTGATTTATGATTTTTCTAGGTAGAGGCAGCTCTAATGACTTCCATTTGGCCTTTCCCACCATAATAGCCTTCACCCTATCAGTCAGGGAGCCAATGTGGTAGTTCTGCCAGCTGCTAAGTATGTCTATGCCAACTGTGCATTCTGGCACTGGAGAACTGACCACAGGATGAGTCCAGGGACCCACCAGACCCACCCACTGTAAGTCGGATCTGAGCTAAAACTCCATTAATTACCTGACTTCCATAAGCTTCTACTTTAACTGGAGGACCACAATAATGTTTTGGGTCCCCTGGAATCAACATCAGCTCAGAGCCAGTGTCCAGTTGTCCCTGAAATGTCTGATCATTTCCCTTTCCCCAATGCACAGTTATCCTGGCAAAAGGCCAGAGGTCTCCTTGGGGAAGGATGGGAGAAAGATTAACAGCATAAATTGTCGGTAGTGTAGTGGAGTCCTTCCTCAAGGGGACCCAGCCTCCCCTTCATTCAACGGGTTCTGGGTCTGTGAACTGGCTCAAGTCTGGAAATTGATTGAGGGGCTGATTCTCTGTTTTTATAATTCAAATTAGTCTTTTGTCCATTTGAGCTAGAAGTTCTCTGCTTATAAAAATTAAATAGAAATTCAGTAGGCTTCCTATCAATTTTACACCTAGGAACACAATGATTAATTAGCCAATGCCAGAGCTCTACACGAGTCAGACTATTCTGATTGCCACTTTGCCTCTGCTGTCCATTATGGTAGCTATGCCCACCTTGCCTTTGATGGTTGAGTGCTGCCACTCAGCCCCTGTCACCTAGGGATCCAATTATTCCCATTGTATTTAAATTTTGTAGTTGAGTGACTACAGTTCCCACTGTTAGATCTGATGTACAGAGAAGAGCAATTATAGGGCCCTTCAAAGATACAGGTGCTGCCTTCCCAAATCTATTTCACATGACATTGGTCAAGGGTATAGCTTCCAGACCATCCCAGTTGGGATGAGTAGGTTGAAAGTGACTAATCCACTCCACCATCCCAACCTCCCTAAGCCTTTGGATCCCTTCCTCTACATTAAAGCAAGGAAGATCATGCATTTCCAGCTCACTCAGAGTGGGCTATCTTTTAATCCATGTTTCAGCTAACCAAGCAAATAAACTTTAGAACCTTTTTTTAACTCCCAAGCTGCAACACTAAATGCAGAGTCCTTATTTAGTGGGCCCAAATCAATAAATTCAGCCTGATCCAACTCTATGTTCCCTCCACCATTATGCCACACCCTTAATATCCATTCCCATGCCTGTTCTCCAGATTTCTGCTTATATAAATTAGAAAACTCAAGCAGTTTTTTTCTAGGGTAGAGCACCTCCTCATGGGTCACACTGTCAATCTCACCTCTAGGGGCCCTTTAGGGCTTTATTCCAGTTATAGATCTAGAAGCCAACAAGGGTGTTGGGGGTGGCTCCTGAGGAGAATCAACATTATCTTGCCTGGCAACTGCCTTGGGGGAGGCCATCACTGTTGCCTCAGGTAACACAGGATTTATGTCCTCAGACAAAGGTAGAAAGGCTGATGGTAGCATGGGTTGGGGAGGGGTTGTTGCCACTACTGCGGATGGGGAAGCTGTTTCTTCTGGCAAAATAGGTTCATCAGAGTTTACAAACTCAGTATCCGCAGCTTCATCAGGGTCTTCCCACATGACCCCATTTTAAGTTCCAGAGTCCCATTCTTTTTCAATCAATGCCCTCACTTTAACAGTAGACATCTGGCAAGGCTGTGCATGTACCTTTCATTGCAGGTCAGCCACTCACATGATAAGAGCTTGTGTACCTTTTCGCACAATTTCAGCTCTTTCTCTACAGCAGATAAGACTCTAACTCAGGGCAATCTTAGTACATTTGAGGCTCAATATCTGCTTCTGAAGCCAGGAGATAGAATCCCTGAGTTCATCATTTTCTTTCATCACTTTGTCCACTGAACTCAGGAGCTTCATTATGTTCCTTGGATCTCCATATATGCTCAAAGGTATCATGTATACAGTCACTAAACTTATCTCTCACAAGCGGTGAATCAGGAGTGTCAAATGCATTTATTTTGGATAAACCTCTAAACAGTTCACGCCAAGGGCTATCAGTGTTCTCCATACTATTAGAAGTGGAGTCCTTAACATTTTAGGATCTAATCATATTAAGCAGCAACTCCAGAACCCCTAAAACCAATAAAACAACTCCATCCTTAATATTCTCTTACTCTGGAACCACTTCGGGTACCAAAATCTGTATTAGTCAGGGTTTCTAGAGGGAAAGAACTAGTAGGATATATATATACACACACATACACACACATACACTTAATAATTATAATTAATATTAACTCACACTATCACAAAGTCCCACAATAGGCCATCAGCAAGCAGCTAAGGAGCAAGGAAAGCCAGTCAGAGTCCCAAAACTGAAGAACTTGGAGTCAGACGTTCGAGGGCAGTAAGCATCTAGCATGGGAAAAGGAGGTAGGCTGGGAAGCTAGGCCAGCCTAGTCTTTTCACATTTTTCTGCCTGCTTTATATTCTAGTCATGCTGGCAGCTGATGAGACAGTGCCCACCCGTATTACGGGTGGGTCTGCCTTTCCCAGCCCACTGACTCAAACGTTAATCTCTTTTGGCAACACCCTCACAGACACATCCAGGATCAATACTTTGCATTCTTCAATCCAGTCAAGGTGACACTCAGTATTAACCATCACACCCACTCTATTCCATTCCAACTTATCTCATGGTTTACAATTTATATTCTATTCAGATTATAACTATTTTGTTCTTTGAAATCTAATTCAATCTGAAACCTGTATATCCTTACCAAACAAGCCTATCCCATACACAACAATCATTTCAGTGACCTTCCTGAGCTGGCGTGCTTATGAAAAAAGACATGTAAACGTGGAGAGATTGGTACTATACTTGAATGAACTTCAAGCCTACCTGCAGGGTCCAAAGACCCTATATTGTTAAGTAACATCTCTATGAGAGAGATCTCTAGTGGTTTGATTCTCGGCCTTTTTCGATGAGATATTTTTATCAGTATAAGGGCTGGAAACATAGAACAGGGAGCTAACATTTGCTGAATACCTCCTATTTACTATGAGTTAGATCTTGCCTTATGTACACTTGCCATCTTATCCTCACCACAGCTTTAAGAAGTGTTCTTTTTGTCCCTGTTTTACAAGTAACTGAGGCTCAACGTCAAGAAACCTTGGTCCAGTTACACAGCTAAGAAGTGCATTTAGACCCAATTGAGCTGGCCACATGGATCCCATCATCTTTCCAGAATCTCTGTATTGTGTGGTTGGTGACATCAGTACATGGTGATGGTGGTGGGAGCAGTGGCAGTCCTGGCATTTGTCCTAGTTGCTATAATGATCAAACAAAATTGTTTCCCCATGGTTATGGATGACATAAAGTGTGGAGCAAATATGGAGGCTGAGATACACAGTACATGAAGTAGCAACACACTTTGTAAGAAAATCCGTCTCACCCAGGTCTATCATGTTTTATTTCATTCATGCATTGCTTGCTTACTCATCAAGTATCTCTCTCCTGTAACTTGAACGTAAACTTCAAGAGGGAAAGTTTGCATTCACTGCCCCATACTCAGCCCTTTAGAAAGTGTCTGACACCTAGTTGTTGCTCAAACAGTATCTGTTAAATGAATGAATGAATGAGTAGTGTAACATATTTCTAAAGGAAGTTCTTGATATTTGAACAATAAGAAAAAGATGGGATCTGAGAGACACATTGATCTACACCAGTAGAAGATGAGATATATATGACTTCATTTTGTTTAAACTGTTAGGACATAAATACGCTAAAATAAGAAGAGATCCCATTTTATCCCCCACAAAACTGCTGATTAAAATTCACTACCATTCTGAGGGACAGGGAGAGACTGGAAGAACCCTCCAGTCTCTCAGACTGGCAAGAAGATCCAGGCCATTTTCCTGGAGAAATAAGAGCTTTTATTAAAATACTTGAAGACATCCCCTGTGGGAAGGGTCACAGGCATATTGGGTAGAGTTCCAAAGGCAGAACGAGAGCCTCTGGATGGAAGTTATATAGAGTCACGTCATGGCAACTGCCTCAAGGGAAGCCATCACTGTTGCCTCTGGCAATGCAGTGTTTATCTCCTCAGACAAAGGTAGAAAGGCTGATGGCAGCATGGGTTGGGGAGGGGTTGTTGGCACTACTGTGGATGGGGAAGCTGTTTCTTCTGGCAAAATAGAGGGATGGTGATTCTACCATGCTAAATTGTTCAAAAATGGAATTGGTGAATTCTCCCCGAAAAGACTTCCACATGCTGGGAAGTACTGGAGAAAAGGCTGGACCATCATTAGACATTAGTTGTTGTAGTGTGATTCAGGACTAAGTGAACTCTAAGATGTCTATCATCTCTGAAACTTCCTGATTCTGTTTTACCTCATCTTGCTCATCTGGGAATCCTCAGCAGAACCCAGCAGACCCCTTAATGAAGATCAGTCCCTGACACCAGAGTGCACTAGCCTTGGCCTTCTCTTGATCCTGCTGTGGACACTCAGAATCCCCTGCTAAACCTTCCTTCAAGCCTCTTGCAGACTCCTGCTATAAATGACCTCATCTTGCTTCAGCACCTTTCCCTTCTCCCTCTCCCATCCCATCATCTATGCATGTCCCAAGTCTGCTCCCCCAGAGCCTGCTCTATGTTGCATGCCTGCTAATATTTATAAAGAAAATCAATCCCTGTTTATGTACTAGAAATAACAAACAGAAAGCCTCATCCAAGAGAAAATGCTCACATCTTTTGAAGGACATGATTATAATTTTTGCAAGGAATAATCTCACATATCATCAAAACCCATAAAGAAATGTAATAAAGGGTAACAGAAACCACAGTAAGCGTTGGGGGTTGCAATCCAGTTAGAAGGAAAAACTAGAGGGTCCTATTTTGAAGTTCCAATTGCCTCACATGAAAACTGTGTTCACTTAAAATGTATTTGAACCGACAGTAACCTTATGTAGAGTTTACAGGGATAATGGAAAGCTCTAGGTCTCTAAGCCCAATCTTAGTGTTGTGACTGATTTGGAAGTGTGGGAAACAGATGTTTCTCAATTCTTATCATGTTCGGAATATGAAGGGTATCTGAGGAGAAAGATAAGTCAGGAAGAAAAGGCTAATCATGGTCTTGAGAAGATGGAGCATAAAAGCATAATCAATTGTACCATATAGAGTTGCCAGAACATACCCGTCCCCCAGTAAATGCTTCTTTCAGAAACATGGATCTCAGAAATATAAGTTTAGGAGTAAAGAGCTGAGGTGTGTTTAAGAAAGTTTTCATAGATGGACGTACTCAGTAAGCAGGACTCCAGAAATATTCAGTGCTTCAACCGTGAAATAATGATAAGGCAGCCAGGTGCGGGGCTCACTCCTATAATCCCAGCACTTTGGGAGGCCAAGGCAGGTGGATCACTTAAGGTCAGGAGTTCGAGACCAGCTTAACCAACATGGTGAAACACTGTCTCTACCAAAAAATACAAAAATTAACCAGGCCTGGTGGCACAAGCCTGGTGGTGCACGCCTATAGTCCAAGCTACTCAGGAGGCTGAGGTGAGAGAACTTAGAAGGCGGAGGCTGCAATGAGTCAAGATCATGCCACTGCAATCCAGCCTGGGAGACAGAGTGAGACCCTGTCTCCAATAATAATAATAAGGCTATAGGAATTATTATTTTATAATTATTTTGAGCTGACTTGAACATTTGTAAGTTGAACTGAACTGAAGTATTTGCTGTGGACCCAGTGGGAAACTGACTGTGGCTTGTGAATTGCATTGTTAATCCACATCAGGTAGGGGCTGGAAGAGGTCAAGGAAGTTGCTTCAGGGCCCTGTGATACAGCCACCCAGTTATCCCATGGCTTAGAAAGTTCTATAAACCCCACAGCACTCAGGGCTGCAGGCATTCATCCCATGTTAGAGAGGCCAGCTTCTTGTTGAGATTTAATACAAAAATACAGATGTCCCCATGGTCCTGAGGGAGAGGGAACCAGGGCAAAACCAGATGGTTTGTTTGCCCACTCCTGAATTCCAAGCTGCAGAAGCTGTGAGATGCACTGAAGGAAGGAGGCTTATGTGGTCTCCAGGCCCTCTTTTCTGAGTCCACAGCTCTCTCCTTTTGCCACCTGGCCTCAGACTCCTTACCTAAGTTTCTTTTGCAAGTGGCTCAGATTCTCCCTCTCCTATTCTTTCTCAAAACACCCCACCTAGGCTCCAAGTCCATAAATTTGCTTTTATCAATGACAAGCTATTGACAAAGAAATACCTGTGATGTGTTAATTGATGATACTAGGCAAACCACTCATCTTGGAAACATTTATCAAGAAACCCATATGTACCCAACAGAGTTTCTTGTAGTCACTGGGCCCTGCTATTTGGATAGCAGAATAGAAAATAAATCTCAACTCTTTTCTTAAATTCTATTTCTGGCAAACTTACGAAGCTTACTGGTAAAGCCTGTGGCTAAAAAAAAAAAAAAAAAAAGAGGCAGTGTTTGGGGGTCAGGGAGCCTTTCACACCGTGCCATCCCACTGTCATTATCACCACTCACTTGTGCATATTAATGTATATGCTTTCACACAAACACACAAAGCATTCCCAATTTCTGTATTATGCCAGATATGTCAACAGGCTGGAGCTGTCACCAGCAAGTTGGTGCAGCCCTCGGCCCTAGGCTCTTGCCCAGCTTCCTGTCTTACTGACTTTAAGCTTAATGAATGTTTCTAAGTTTTCCTAGCTGGGCTGGTCTAGTCTTAAAGCAGCAGTGCCCCTCCTGCCTGTTCAGGGGCTTTTGCCTCTACCAATTGAGTTGCATAATTTAATTTAATAAATCAGGAGAATTTGCAGTGGGTTTTGGATACTTTCATTAGGAAAGATATATGTGGTATGGCTGCTGTTTGGTCATGTGTTTAATTAAATTAATGAATTAATGTCTTTGGTGGTAAGGATTTCAGGAGCATATGCCCTTCTTGTTCTTTACCCCCCAGGCTTTACTCAGAAAGGTTCCTATTTTTAGCACAAATAGATTATGACAAAAGAGTTGGGACTTACTTGCTGTTCTCCCACTGCAAGAAAGAAAGAGTGGGACCTGGTGACCCCAAGTAAAGAGTTTTCGTCAGTTTCTACTTTTGGAGTTAACCCTGCATAGCCCACCCATTCCATGCCCTCATCCCTAACCTGTGCCCTGATCCCTCAGTTTCCTCGCTCCCTCTTCCTGCTCCTTACATGGGGACACCTGCTTTCACACCGCCACTCTCACAGAGGAGATGACACATGAGGATAGCTTGACTCTGGAGCCCTCCTGGTGAGACAGGCATTTCAAGGTCTGAACTCAAAACCTAACAGATGAATGTATATGTACTTCAGAACATTATGTTGTACACAGTAAATACATACAATTTTATCTGTCAATTTGAAAAAACAAATTAAAAAATAAATAAAACTTAAGGGATGAAACACCAACCTTAGTGATTCAGACCCCAAGCAGCAGGAAGGAAAGTGGTTCTGTGTGGGGACAGAACATCCATGGAGCCACTGAGGGCTCCTTTCCCAGCCTGGAGCCAGTGATGCTCAATGGAAGGAGGAGTGAGATCACACAGACAGCCCGCTCCAGCCCCACTGGCCCCACCACCACTTGCTGGAGTCCATTACTCACGCTTACTGTGGCTTTAACTGGCTGCTGGAGTCTTGCATAAAGCAAATGAAGCTGTAATCAAGGTCTTTGTCACTGTCCCACATTTGCATGGAGTCAGTGCTGCAGTTTGGGGACAGCTCATCAGTCCTCGGTCTGCACAGAAGAAGGATTTTTTTTTTAAGGAACAAAAGGAAAACAACTTGAAAAGGACCCTAAGCATTTTTAGACTCTGATTTTGGAGACACAGCAGACAAAAATATTCTAATTCCTCCTTGAAGACACAGTAGATCAAAATATTCCAATTTCTCCTAGTTTACTTTGGATAATATATTGATTCAAACAAGCCAAGGACTGGACTCACAAGCAGAGAAGGGGCACCTCTGTTCTTAATGCAACTGGGTAGCTTCACAGCTGGATCAGAGAGCAGGCTGCCCATCAGATGGTACAATAGCCCCACAGGCAGGGACAGCATCCTAAATCCAGCTACCACAGCAGCTCTCAAGAGCCAGGGGCAGACTCCTCAAGTGGAAAGGGAGAGGCTGGACCACACCATCCACAGGCAGGTATCAATTTAGCCATAAAGCCTGGCTTTGGGTTTTGGAAACAATGTTGTAGAGTCATCAGTGGTCTGTCTATATGGTTAGACACATTTAGGATTCTCAAAATCTTTCTGTAGCATAATATAAGTTTTCTAAAAGAAATATTGCAAAGAAGCCCTACGTATAAGTCAGACAGAGAGGAAACAAAGGGGGGATCCATGTCCTCGTCCACTCTGCCCAAAGCCTCTCCTACAGCCCTCCCTGGAGTTATTCCCGGGGAACCTGTCCTAGGATAGTCTCAGGGTCACTGTACAAGTCCCTGGATCGGACAGAAAGTAAGGTCCCCTCCAAACCCAACAAGCTGTAACTCTGACTTGCCAACATAGACTTCACAGATGAAGTGAAACTTCTTGGATCCTTCTACTTTCTTTCTCGGTCTCTGATTTCAGGGAGAACTACTATCTTCCATAAAAAGCACCCTGGATTGTTGGTTAAAGCCATGGTCCTTGGGGTCTAGTCAAGTAGGGGGTCTACCCCTAGCCTTACCACTTACTGGTTGTATAATCTTGAGTAACCCAGTTAACCCAGCTGAGTTTCAGTTTTCTCACATTTAATAAAAAATAAGCCTGGGCACGGTGGCTCACGCCTGCAATCCCAGCACTTTGGGAGGCCAAGAAGAGCAGATCACTTCAGGTCAAGAGTTTGAGACCAGCCTGGCCAACATGATGAAACCCTGTCTCTATTAAAAATACAAAAAAATTAGCTGGGCATAGTGGTGGGCACTTGTAATCCCAGCTACTCAAGAGGCCAAGGCAAGGGAATCACTTGAACCTGGAAGGTGGAGGTTGCAGTGAGCGGAGTCGGTGCCACTGCACTCCAGCCCTGGTGACAGAGCAAGCCTCCATCTCAAAATGAATAGTAGTAAGATTTCTCTTACAGAATGTTTGTAGGGATCAACTGAAATATAGTACCTACCATATAGGGAATAATAAAACTGTCAACCATTATTATGTACATCTCCAAATTTAGTAAGCATTTCAACCACACACTCACATACATTCTGGAAAATAAGATAAATGTTTTAACTTTAGAGATTCATCTCTATATTTTATTTGACTTCAATAAATTGGATTAGTTCCAATCCCTGGACCATGGACCAGTACTAGTCTGTGGCCTGTTAGGAACTGGGCCGCACAGCAGAAGGTGAGTGGCGGGTGAGTGAGCCAAGTTTCATCTGTATGTACAGCCATTCCCCATCGCTCATATTAGCACTTTAGCTGTGCCTCCTGTCAGATCAGTGCCAGCATTAGATTCTTGTAGGGTTCACACAGTGAACCCTACTGTGAAGTGCACATGCGAAGGATCTTGGTTGTGGCCTCTTTACAAAAATCGAATGCCTAATGATCTGCCACTGTCTCCCATCACCCCCAGATGGGACTATCTAGTTGCAAAAAACAAGCTCAGGGCTCCCATTGATTCCACATTATGGTGAGTTGTATAATTATTTCATTATATATTACAATGTAATAATAATAGAAATAAAGTTCACAAAAATGTAATTCACTTGAATCATCCTGAAACCATCCTCCCTGCCCCTGGTCCATGGAAAAATTATCTTTCATGAAACTGCTTTCTGGTGCCCAAAAGATTGGGGACTGCTACCTTGGATGATTCTGCATGGAAAAGGGAGAGAAAGAGGTTGAAGCCAGTCTGGTAGTGGTAGAAAAGATAAATATTATGAAATGATTGTCAACTTGTCTACTTCCTGAAAAACTGATAATCTCTTTCTCAACTGTGGTGGTCATCATTGACATTCACCAAATATTTACAGCTCTCTGCCTTCTGGAAACATGGTAGGATTGCCCTTCCTGTTCCTCCCTAATGGTTAGATGGGATTGTGAAGCTAGTTCTGGCCAATGAATTGTGGCCAGTGAACATTCAATTACTGATGCCAGGCTTATGGTGCTCTCTTGTCTCTCCAGCACAGCAACCAACAGATGGTGGCTTCCCGGGTGCCTGAATGACTACAAGGAATAACCCCTCCTCCCTCCAGTGACCTAGGATGACTATGTAGCATGAGGCGAAATAACATTGTGTTCTGTTAAATTACTGAGATTTGGAGATTATTTGTTACTGATGTATATTCTGGCCAATCCTGAATAATACATCCCCTCATGACATCCCCACAGTTTCACAAAACAAAGGTCAAATTGATTGGCTTCATATCAGTAAGGCAACCAGCCAGTTTATTAACTAGTACTTACTAAGCAGAAAAAGTGCCCTGTCTCATGTTCATCGGGCATATGAAAGAAAAACAGATCTCTGTCCTCAGAAGCTTACTATCTTAGCTGGAAATACATTTTTCATGCAGGGAGACATAGGGAGATATTTCAATACAAAAATGTGAGAGGGTGTTTGCTCTAAGTGCCAAGGAATTTACACATTGGAGAGTGTTATAGACTAAATGTATGTACCCCTTCCCAAAAAATTCACATATTGAAGCCCTAACCCCCAGTATGGCTGTATTTGGAGTAAGGAAGTAATTAAGATCAAATGAGGTCATAAAGGTATGACCCTGAACTGACAGGATTAGAGTCTTTATAAGAAGAGACTGCAGAGAGCTCGCTCTTTCTTTCTGTGTACAGGAACTGAGGAAAAGCCTTGTGAGGACACGACAAGAAGGCAGCTGTCTGCAAGCTAGGAAGAGAGTCCTCACCAGGAACCAACCATGCTGTATCTTAATCTGAGACTTCTAGTCTCCACAAAATTTTTTAAATGAATTTCTGTTACTTAACCCACCAAGCGTGTGGTATTTTGTTATGGTAGTCCAAACAGACTAAGGCAGAAGGAAAACTAGAATTATGGGCTAAGCTTCCAGGAAGATCTTCTGAAGGAGGCAGTACTGGCTCTGGCCTTGAGAAAAGAAGCTGAGAACTGCTATTAATGCCAGTTGCTTTACATATACTATCTCCTTTAATTCTAATAACTCTACATGGTAAGAAGTATCATCTCCTATTGTAAATAAAGCTCAGGAAGGTAGACAGGAGAAAACACAGCAAATCTACAGGTTGTTCCTGCCCTGTCCTGCCTCCCAGTGCTGGATGGATGTGGGTTGATTGGCAGAAGGGCCAGGGAGCGCTGGATGGTTGGGGGATGGCCTTTTCAGAGATAGACTAGAAAAATGGACCTGAACAAAACTGAGACTGTTTGCCAACAGGAGTGGGAGATACAGTAGAGTGGGAAAGCTGGGATGAATAAGATGCAGCCACGTACTACTACAGAAAGAGGTAACTGGAAGTCCCTATAGAAATACCTAATTTATTCATACTTAAAAATCTGTTCCTGAAATTGTGTCTAGACTCAGTAGACTCTTTATAGTCAGATATATTTTTTTCTTGGCCCTCTTAAAAATTGATCCAAGTCAGAAGTGAAGATGTCCTAAAAAGCTCTCTCCACTATTTTTTTTTTTCTTTGACTTGATGTATTTCTTCATCTTGACACAGCCTTGGGACATAAGCCTCATACAGGAAAAACTGGGCATTAAGGTGACTACTTTCAGACACCCAATCTAAAATGGTGGATGGGAGAGGGTGCATGAGTCATATAAAACCTCCAAGACTCATTATTGCCAAAAATTTTATACTCTGAAATAACAAAACTTTAGTGCCCCTGATTGGTACTTCTTCAGAGCCTGGATTTGCCGGAGAGAACAGTAGATTGCCACTCTGCCCAGCAGCTGGCTCAGCCTTCTCTCCTGCTGCTTTAACAGCCTTTTAGGTAATAACCTTTTTTATTAAGACAAACTCCCAAACCCTTTAAGCCCCAGCAGAGATGAGCTTTAAAAATGAGACACTCCAGGCAGCCATGGTGAGCTACTGAAACTTCTCTGCCCCTGTTTTCCTGAAATTTACCCTCCCCTAGGGCAGGAGTTCCTGACCTGGACACTACAGAACAGCTTCTGCAGTCCACTAGCCCTTGAAATTTCATGCAAAATATTGGGTAAATGTGCATTCTTCCAGGGAGAAGGTCTATGGCTGAAATATCACATCCTCAAAGAGCTCTGGGTCTGCGAAAAGAGTACTGCTCTAGAGATCCTTACCTTGACTCCCACTGAGACCACTGGACTCCAGAATGCCAAAGTGGCTCAGTAGAAAAGGTGTTAAATATAGAGACAGGCAGAATTGGGTTCAAACCCTGGCTTAACCATTATCATCCGTGGCCCCAGGCAAGGGATTGCATCACTCTAAATCCAGTTTCTTTATGCAAGCCTCACTCTTTCCTTTGTAGATTTGTAAAAATAAGAGATAAAGTATACAGCGGGCACTCAGTAACTCTTCCCACTTTAATACTCCTATCCCAGCTGGAAGGAAATAATATTATTTACTCCAAGGAGAGTCTCCATGCAGCTCCACAAAACTGTTCAGTGTACAACTCAGTAAACTCTCTTGCATGCATCTGTGGGGATAGGTGGCACCATTCAGTGAAGGATCTGATGGGCATCCAAAATCCAGGAAGGAAAACCAAAGGAAGGAGCAATGCAGTGACAGGATTATTAGGCCATTGGTAGGCAAAGATCCACCATTACCTTCTTGCAATGTGATGAGAAGACGAATGTTACACACCAATGCTACACACCCAGGTTCTAGTCTGGGCTCCAAAGCTATTCTCCTTAAGAATTCTTTTAACCAATAACTTTATCTCTTTGGTTAAATGAGAAAAATACTACCTACCTTGCCTTTTACATAGAATGGTAATAAAGTCAAAAGAGAATCTTGTATTTTTTGAGTGTGAAACAACTCTGGAAAGCATCAAGGGGTGCAAATGTAAGGAGTGGTCATCTGCGTCAGTATCATGATTTTCATCATCAATCCACAAAGGCATCTTTACAGGATAAATAAGCAAACTGGGTTAGAGATGGAAAGGCTAGTGTTGCCCGGAGAAGCAAAATGGTCTGGCCTCAGACAGTGGGAGGCAAGCCATCTGTTCCCTTTCTCCATTTTATTTTTCCCAAGACATATAAGGATGTGTTGCATGATTCTTTCTATGGGCACTCATCTCTCTGACCAGTGTGTCAATTTTCTTGCTTTATATATTCATAAAATGACACCCATTAACAAACTCCTTATGCCATTCCAATCATGAGTCTCCTCCTCCTCCTCCGTTTTCTCCTTCTCCTTCTCCTCCTCCTGATGCTACTGCTTTCCCCCTCCCCCACACATATATATTTCTAACTTTCCTTCTCTGTCCATGCTTTTTCACTTCTACCCACAGTGATACCTAGACACTGACATGTAACATAATTCCTGAACATCTCTCAAAGTCAAACTCAGAGGCCACCCTACATAGTCTTCTCTAATCACCCTGCTGCAGCTCACATTGGCCTGTCGTCTATGTCCTTGTAACTTACAGAATCTGGGAAAGCTGACCATGAAATTTGATATACAAACTGGAACACTTAATCATAACCATCAGGACAACAACTATAACAGAGCTTGTCCTGGGACAATTCTGATATATGGTCACTCTAAATCTGAGCTATAAAGTTGGCCCTTTGTTGTGTGGTGCCTACTGTTCCTTGCAAGAGTCTGCTCTTCCTGGCTGGGGTCCCATGGGATAAGATTCATCTTGCTTTTCCATCAACACTCCACCTCCATCAAGCATACTGTCTTTCATCTGGTTCCATGGGCGAAGATTCTGCAGTGAAGATTTGCATGCAGAAACTTCACTGGGACATGCTCTTAAGAGCATAATCCCTCCCCTGTGAAGGAGTTAGGGAAATAGGAAAGGACAGAGATAGATGTTTAACTGTGATGTAGCAGAGGCTTTGCACCATCTTACAAGCAGCACAAATGCTGAATGACCCTTCAGAGTTGTCACAACTTGGAGGAAGGGGCTCAACACTTTGTATTCCTGTATCAATCTGTCATTAGATGTAGGCTGCCATCAAGTAAGGGCACATAACTTGGCCAAGGCAGCTTCCTTCAGTCCAGGATGATTTTTGGAGTGAGACATGGTTCTGAGCACTCCAGGCAGCTGGGGGAATAAGCAACTTAGACTTTGTATTAGTTTTCTATTGATGCATAAGAAGTTAGTGGAGCACAAATTTAGATGCTTAAAGGGTGCATCCTTGTGAGGTCACAGTTCATAATTCAGAATTCTGGTTGGGGTTGGCTGGGTTCTCTGCTTAGAGTCTTACAAGGCTGAAATTAAGGCATCTGCTGGGCTACATTCTTATCTGAACACTCCAGGAAGGCTTTGCTTCCAAGCTCACTCAGGTGGTTGGAAGAATTCAGATCCTCAAAGTTGTAGGATCAAGGCCCTTGTGTCCCACAAACCTGAAGGGGTAATATTAGTACACCATAGAATTCATTATAACCAGGTACTGTCAATCTATGAGCTTCAGAGTTAGATAAACCCTAGGGCATAATTGCAAGTTCTCTTCACTCCATTTGATTCTCACCTGTGACATCTATTCTTACCATGTGCATCAATAGGAGTACTATAGAGCCCAAGTTCTCACCATGATCCTAAGCCAAGCAAGCAGTCCCTACACTCACACCTGTCCACTCACACTCATACTTGTCCACCTTCAAGTCCTGCAGAGCCAGGCCCAGAAAAAAGGCAAACTCAAACTCCTTCAAGACATGGCTGGCATGTTCAAAAGCAATGTTACAGAGAAAGGAAGAGAAAATAAAACATTGTTCCATGGTTTAGATGTGGTTTCTCCCTGCCAAAACTCTTGTTGAAATTTGGCCCCCAATGTGGCAGTGTTGGGAGGTGGTGAGTCATGGGATGTGTTTGTGTAATAAGGGCAGATCCCTCAAGAATAGATTAATACCCTGCTAATGGAGCTGAGTTCTTACTCTTGTGGGAATTAATTTGTCCCTGTGAGAGAGAGAGTGGTGGTTAAAAAGAGTCTTCATCAGTTTCACTCTTGCTTCCGCTCTCACTATGTGATCTCTGCACATGCCCACTTCCCTTTCACTTTCTGCTACAAATTGAAGCAATATGAAGCTTTCAGAAGATGCAGCTGCCCAATCTCAAACTTCCCATCCACCAGAATTGTAAGCCAAATAGACCTCTTTTCTTTACAAATTACCCAATGTCAAGTATTCTGATACAGCAACACAAATGGACTAAAACACATTGTATCACTCCAAAAGGAATATTTGCAATGGGTTGATTTCTTTTCTTAGGGTAGTGGCCAAATGGTCAAATCCCAGAGGAGCTCTGCCTGTGTTCAAAGCCTGGCCCACCATTTACTGTGTATATTCGTGTAAGTTATTTAATTTCTCTATGCCATGGCTTCCTCATCTATAAAGTGAGTATAATAATACTCTCCTGCTGAGAGTTCTGTGAAAATCAGATGAGATACTACATGCATGTGAGCTATTTCTGATTTCTTCTTGAGATCTGTCCTCCATCCTTCTCTGCTTTTCTTGGTTTATACCCCAAAAGACTGACCTGCTTCAACTATATTACCTGGGACCCTTGCCCTATGGCTTTTAATTGGGTCTAGCCAATGGAACAAGTGGGACAGAGATCTAAGAGGTATTACTGCCCTGGCCATCTCCCTCCAGAGTGGCTTCAGGCTTGCTGCATACCAAAGGTCACAACGACTGTTAAAATGTACCTTCTACACAGCTATCTCCTTCCAGGTTTCAGTGATTGCCCCCAGCTTGTGCTTCTTCAGGTCAAAGAAGGTAATTCCCTATTACTACACCCTGAAATATTGCACTACCTTGTTTTGTTTTCCTACATTCTTCCCACACTTCTGTAAGTAGACCCTATAATTAGTTTCATTTATTCCAGCTGGAACTCGTGTAAAACTGGTTCATAGAAACATTTGTTAACTGATGAGTATTAACAACAGTGGAATTACTGACCACAGGACGGTTTGGTTTGTAGACCCTTGTTGGCCATAGGTACCTATTCCTCTACTTCATTGAATACAGTTGTGAAGTCAAGGTAGGAGGCAGGACCCAATGCAGCATTTAGAGAGGCTCCTGGTCTATTTCACAGCCCTTGCTAAGGCTCCTCTTCTGGCCAAAGACCACCTCCAGGAACCCTGGGTTTTGTTGTATTTCTCTGTGGGGCACTCACAAATCCACATCTCCTATATCTATAGGGGGAAAGTACGTCCTGATCTGGTCTCCAGAGAATCCAGCACTCACATGGCAGCACTTTCCCTCCCTTCTCTCATAGGTGTATGTGCCCAGTCCTGTCCTCAATCCACTTCTCCTTTTTCTCTGTGTCTTCCAGAAGCACATTCATTATACTTAATGGCTGCTATTTTGGTTATTTCAGTCTGCTATAGCAAAATATCGTAGACTGAGTGGCTTATAAATAAGAGAAATTTGTTCTCATAGTTCTGGAGGCTGGAAGTCTGAGATCAGGGTGTCAGCATGTTTGGACTCTGGTGAGTGCCCTCTCCTCAGTTTTAGACTGCTGATATCCTGCTCTATCCTCCCTTGGCAAAAAAGAGAGCAAGAGAGGATCCACCCTCATGATCTAATCACTTTTTTTTTCTTTTTTCTTTCTTTCTTTTTTTTTTTTTTTTTTTTTTTTTTTTTTGAGATGGAGTCTCACTCTGTCACCCAGGCTGGAGTGCAGATCTTGGCTCACTGCAACCTCTGCTTCCCGGGTTCAAGCTATTCTCCTGCCTCAGCCTCCCGAGTAGCTGGGACTACAGGTACTTGACACCACATCTGTCTAATTTTTTGTATTTTCAGTAGAGACAGGGTTTCACCATGTTAGCTAGGATGGTCTCGATCTCCTGACCTCGGCCTCCCAAAGTGCTAGGATTACAGGCATGAGCCAAGGTGCTTGGCCGATCTAATCATTTTTCAAAGGGCTCACCTCTTAATACCATCACACTGGGGGTTAAGATTAGGGTTAGGATTTCAATATGTGCATTTTAGAGTCATACAAACATTCATTCCACAACAGCTATGAAGGATATTTAAACTCTTATAAAAACCTACACAGTAAAGCCCCCAAGGCATCCTCTGTGTCAAGACTGAGCCACCCACAGCTGAGAGACAGCAGAGAAGACAATCATCCAACAGCTCAAGCTCAGCCCAGAGCCACATGTGCTGACTGAGAATGTCAAAGCCAGTTCTCAAGAACTGAATGGGAGACGGGAGGGGTAACCCCAGACCAGGAGCACCTGCATCCTTGCCCCACATCTGCCCTTATGGGAGGTTGACCCCACTTTCCCCAAAGCTCACAGGTTCATGACAAGACCAGCAGTCATTTTACAGTGCACTATATCAGCCAGTCCCCTTATTAAGCGGGAAATTACACATATGCATTGGGTCAGTAGTCTATCCTTTCAAGGAAAAATGGGTTTTCTGAGAAAATGAAAATCATTAATTTACCCTGAAACTTTATTGAGAGGAATTCTGTTGTATTTGAATACAGACGGGAGATAAAAAGACGCTAGAGCACTCCGTTCTTCCTTTATTAATGAAGTAGGATACCTAAAAGGCCTATTAAAACTACATAGAAGGCTCATAAGCATCTTTCACAACTTCTTACTCAGTCACTTGCATGTCTTGAGCGCAGCATTTCTGTGACAAGGTGTTACCAACTCACACACATACACAGTTTGCTTGCATTCATCCATGTATTTATTCATTCATTACTTCAAAAGGTAGATTTTGAGCTCAGAGGGTGAAACAGGCATTGCCCTCGTTACTAGGACCCTAACCATGGATAAATTAAGTTTCCTGCTCTGAAGATACTGACAGTTTAATGGGAAAAATGAATAAAGCAAATAGGCAATTAAGGTCAGGGAAGTCCTTGAATCCTAGATGTTTAGGAAGGGAACATGTATTGCAGATGTGGGACAAGAAGATAAGTCGAGGAAGGATTTTAGATTAAAACTGGAAGGAAAAGTAGGACTTATCCCGTGAAAAGGGAAGAGAGAGAGACAAAGACATGGACCAAAGGAGAGGAAGTGAGCAGAGTACTTCAGTCCAAGAAAGGAGAACCCCAAGGAGCTCATAGAAAGCTTATAGTAGTTCAGTAGGACTCCAACAAGGTGTTTAAAGGGAACCAAAGGAGGATAAGGAGGAGGGAAAGGCTCCAAGGAAAGAATGGTAAGAAATAAGACTGGAAAGATAAGAGAGAGTCTGAGGCTGATTAGGAAAGCCTTATCAGAGGCAGTGGTCTGAGAGGTAAAACTCATTGTTATATTGGATCTTTGCTACGCTGTGGTGCATGTGGCTGCGGCCACAGCAAGAGTGCATTCATAGCAAATCACCTGTGTTGCTGAGACCTGAAGTTCACTCATTTACTCATCTATCCATTTATCAAATTTTAATAGATCCTCTAGTATGTCACAATACTATGCTAGGGCCAATAGGAATCTAAGAGACATCAGACATGAATCCATGCCTTTGACTTTTTTTTTTTTTTTTAGATGGAGTCTTGGTCTGTCGCCCAGGCTGGAGTACAGTGGCGCGATCTCGGCTCACTGCAAGCTCAGCCTCCCGGGTTCGCGCCATTCTCCTGCCTCAGCCTCCTGAGTAGCTGGGACTACAGGCGCCCGCCACCTCGTCCGGCTAGTTTTTTTTTTTTTTTTTTTTTTTTTTAGTAGAGACAGGGTTTCACTGTGTTTGCCAGGATGGTCTCGATCTCCTGACCTTGTGATCTGCCCGTCTCGGCCTCCCAAAGTGCTGGGATTAAAGGCTTGAGCCACCGCGCCCGGCCATGCCTTTGACTTATTGTTAAGCCCAAAGTCAAGCTTCACTCATTTGAAAGCTGCACTGTGACTGCAGGGTAGGAAGTGAGAGTGGGGAATGATGAAACTTGCAGGGAGCATTCAAAAAGTTGATGAGGCATAAACATCCCTTTCTGACATCAGAAACCATAACCTGGAAATGAAACAAGTGATTCTTTCCCTTTGGAAAACTATCTGACCTTTCCAACGATAACATAGGTTATCTTAAGACAACGGCTGACTGAGCCACCACTCCCATTGACCCTAGAGTTCCTACTAGTGACACACTTGAACACACAGGCTAAGAAAATTCTTTCTTATATGAGCAGGTCCAGGAGTTCAAATCCCTGTGGTAGCACCCACAGGCCATTTTACTTTGATGCAGTTATTTAACCATTCTGAACCTCAGCTGTTTTGGTCTATAAAAGAAGAATGGTAATATCCACTTTGTAAGATTGTTGTAATAAAATATGATAAATGATAACTATTTATAATAGTTAACTTTTTAAAAGAAAAAACAAAATTGTATAGTGAACGCCAAAAGTTCTACACAAATTCTAGAGAAGTAGGATGTAGGTGAACAAAGTCAATGAAGAGTTTTAAAAGATGGTTCATAATTGAACCTTGAAAATCATCAAAGGGCCTGTGTGGTTGCTTTAGGGACTGCCTTATATGGGACAGAGCCCTTTCAGGCATTAATTCATTTATTCATTTAATAAACAAGAATCATCTCTGTACTGACCCATTGCCTGGAGTATCTGTCTTCCATCTTATCCTACAATGTTTTGTCTTCAGTCCAACCTGTCTTCCAGCAGCAGACATACTTTCCCTGACCCTCATGGTAGGATCTCCTGCTGACTCCATTCACCTATCTTGGTTGGTCATTCTGTAATGGCCATATGCTTGCTATTACATTGAGATTATTTTCTTTTTGAATATCAGACTCTTCCCGGAAAACAATCCCATTAACAGTAGGGATCACATCTCCTTTTCATACCTCTGGTAATATTAGAAGTCTAATAAATGTGTGTTGAACCAAGTGTGTTGTGCGTTGTAGTTTATAAGATGCCCTGTGTTCTAGAGCTCTGTGTAACTGCTCTGTATAAACTATCCTTATCCTAAATAGAAAGACCAAATGATGAAATGAACCAACAAAAAATAATAACTACAACAAATTTTCAAGACATAAACAGTACAATAAGATATAAATAGAAACAATAAAAAGTTTAAAAAGCAAGGGGAAAAAGTTAAGATGTAGAGCTTCTGTTAGTTTTTTTGCTTATTTCTTCATGCAAATAGTATTGTTATCAGCTCAAAATAATAGGTTATAAGATAGTATTTGTAATCCTCATGGTAACCTCAAACCAAAAAATACACAATGGACACATAAGAAGTAAAAAGCAAGAAAGTAAATCATATCAACAGAGAAAATCACCTTGACAAAACGAAGACAGGA